>NW_006800383.1:204051-288619 GCF_000485575.1 Poecilia formosa | reverse complement strand
GGGTGGCCGACGAGCGGGGTGTGAGCCCCGGAGACGGCGGGTCCGTGGTCAGCCGTCACCATCAGGCACATCTCAATGAACTGACAGGCGTAGCGCGGCAGCCTGAACACAAAAGCAGCTTTAAATGATCACATTTCCAGTCCGTCCAAACCAGTTCTCAGTAAATCTGACACGATAATAAATTTGCAAGATGATAAATTGTCCCAGTAGTTATTGCGATAGACAATAATATTAAAATAATTTTCAATTAATATATTGAGAACGGCATAAAGTACGCTCTCATTTTTTGCTTCAAAAAAACAACTAAAAATAAGAATAAAATATTTGTTTAAAAATGACAGATTTCTTGTTGTGGACAACTTGATTTACTGTCAATACATTACAATTAATGATGTTTAAAACACCCCAGTTTTACCCTTTTCTCCACCATATGTTTAATATAAGTGTCAATAAATCTGAAAATAGAGTACAGTACAGTTTAGTAATACAAATCACACTTCTTTATGACTGGCGTCCTAAAAAATGCTTTACAAATGGGCAGTATTTGTGTTTGTGGGGCTATAATTGCTGTGACACACAGCAACGGTCACACAGTTACATAAACAAACACAAAGTAAATAATTCCTATTGTCACTTATCACAATACTACCACAAAATATCATGATAAAACTTTAAGTTGCTCAGACCCACTTAACACTGGAACTGGTCGATATTTTAAATAACCAAAACCAATAAATAAAACCACTTACAACTGAAACCATAAATAAAATCGATTATGAGCTCATCCCAACTTATGTGATTAATTACCTGCTCACTTCTCAGCCTATTTTAAAGATATAAATTCACAAAAACAGAAGACAAACTGGTGGGTGGAGAAAACATGGCTGCATGCCAGATGAGGCAAACCAACTAAACCGAAGACGAATGGGAAGGGCAAATTGTATAACCTGAGGCCGTGATGGCCATTTAGTGGGCGGGGCTAAACGGGGAGACATAAAACCGACTGGGGCAAACTGAGAAGGCGGGAAACACTGAAATCAGAACATAAGCTGTTCATTTAATATTAATATTCAATCAGCACAGGATCAAGTCTGAAATATTTCTCCTGAAAAGCCCCTCCATGGATCGACTGCCAGACTTTAGGGACTCTGTTCTGGGAACAAACCAGGAAAAATAAAAGACAAACGTCACTTTTTCTGTCGGTTTTCATGACACCAACCTGCGCTGGAACCAGAGCAGGCCCAGAACTCCTCCGATGCCCATCTCCTCCTTAAACACCTCCGTGATGGCCATGCCGGCGTAGATGAGCTCCTGGCCTCGCTCGTCACAGATGCTCGTCATGAAGGAGGCTGGCTTACGGATCAGGCCCAACTCCTGGTTTAAAAAAGGATAAAAGAAGCACATCATTCCAGCACTTTGCACTGGTAAATTCTTGAGTTTACTCATTATCAAAGTGCTGAAGGTTTCTCACCCGAGCCCAGGAGTAGTCCATGGGTACAGTTGGAGGAGGGACTTCTTGTGCAGGAACGATTGTGCCCTTGGCCACCAGATCATCATAAACGCTCCTGTTCCATTGCATACAGTTAGTAAAAGTCCCAAAAAACAAATCGCTGTTAAAATGATTAATTCCTTACTTGATCACGTCACCCAGCTCATCGAAGCTCTTCGGTACGTACGCGCCGGCATCCCTCAGAGCCTGGTTCTTGGCCATTGCCGTCTCCGACGCCTGGTGGGCACAAGCTCCTGCATGGCCGAACTGAACCTGCAGGTGCCAGTATCACCTGGTGAACCCAGTTTTCACTCCAAAGCCACTTTATTTGCCAATACGGTTAAAACTAACCTCTGAAGCAAACATGGTGGCACATGTTCCGATACACCAGCACACGACGGGTTTAGTGATTACGTTGTCTTTGATGCCCTGGCAGATTTTGTACTCATCTGTGCCTCCAATCTAAGAAACGGAGGAAGATTATAGAAATGAGAGGCTGCCGCAAACAATCAAATCAACACGAGGAATTACTGGAGTGACTCCCACCTCTCCCAGTACCACGATCATCTTAATCCCTGGAGTTTCCTGGTAGCGCAGGACATGGTCCATGAAGGTAGTACCTGGATATCTGGACAGCAAAAAATATTTAGTTCCACCTCAAGTTTCAGTTGTCACTTTTAAAGGGAAAAATTCACATCTTTATACTTCCATTTGGGTTTCAACTGCTTCTAAAAAACCTCTGGAATATAAAGCTGCAAATTAGTAGCCACTGCTCCTCACCTAGCAACCCTAGTCCGTTACCTAGCAACCCTAGTTCGTTACCTAGCAACATCAGAAGAGTTCCATAATGGACACATTTTTTAGACTGCAAAAACTCAAAATCTTACCAAGTATTTTTGGTCTTGTTTCTAGTGTGAATATCTCAGCAAACTTGAAATAAGCCAAACCTAATTTACAAGTAACTATTCAGCAACTTATAAAAGCTTGTTGCAAGTAAACAATTCCTCAATATTGATGAAAAAGTTCTTGTTCCATTGGCAGATTAATTATAACAAGACATTTTTCCCCATGTTATGAGTTAATTTATCTACCAATAGAACTTTAAAAAAAAAAAAAAAAATCAATATTAAGGAATTATTTACTTAAAACATGCCACTACATCTTGCTGAAAAGTTTATTTTAAGTTAGTTTGTCTTACTTTAAGTGTAATAAGATATCTGCACGAGAAACTAGACCAAAATTACTTGGTAAGATTTTGTGTTTTAGCAGTGTAGACCTCTCTTAACTTGTTCAAAGATAATTTAAAAGAAGATGCTAGTACCTGTCTCCTCCGATGGCTACGCCTTCATAAACGCCATCTGTAGTGCGGGAGATGATGTTGTTCAACTCGTTGGACATGCCTCCAGAGCGAGACACGTACGCCACGCTCCCAGGGCGGTACAGTTTGGATGCTAGGATGTTGTCCAACATGCCGCCCGTGTTGCCGATCTTAAAACAACCCGGCTTGATCCCACCAACCTGGGGTTCACAATGCAACAGAGCAACTCAATCAGGGTTTCTCTGAGTTTCAATAGCTTAAATTTGAGACCTTTTGGGACAATTTTGGAGAACCCAGGTTAGAAAATCTGCTATTATTTAAGGACTAAAAATTATTTTACACAGTTCTAGACCTCGTTTGGTTTTTAACTGGCATGTTTGGTGAGTTTAAGCTCTGTACCGTGGCAGGACCGATTATGGTGACGCCTTTCTCGTCTGCGATCTTTATCAACTTCCTGGTCTGAGCTTCTGGGATGCCTTCAGCTATGATGGCGATGGTGTGAACCTGAAAACATCCCAGACAAACATTAGATTGATGCACATTTGTCTGAATATTCAGTTACTCACAGCTTCTCACTGTACCTGTGGGTACTGCATGGCCTCCAGCGTGCTGTCGTAAGCTGAACGCAGGGAAGCGAAGCTGATCATGACGTCCACTTCGGGGTGCTTTTTCATGGCGTCGGCCATGTTCTTGTAGACAGGCACCAGGATCTCTTTGTGGCCCCAATAGAACTTCTGTTTGTGATCTCCACTGAGAAATACAAAACGGAAACATGAGAAAGTTTCCACTTCATTAAAGTTAGTAACTCTTTGCAGACTAACTGTGCTAAGCATTTCTAAATGAAATTTAATGCTGTTGGTTATTATACTTTGTTGATTTCAGTCGATAAAATAAAGTTAATCACACAATTAGGATACCAGCTTAAGATATTCTGTCGAGCAAATCTGTCCTGGTGTCGCCTTTTCTACATGGTATGCCCAAAACGCAAAAATAGGACATGACTAAAAAAAAAAAAAGAAAGACGTACTAATAAAATTAAATTACATCTTCTAGTTGAAATGTTTTTTAGTTCAACTGCGGTGATTCATTCTGAGTTTGCCGTGTCAGATTGCAACATTTTCTACCCCACTGCAAAAATACAAAATCTTACCAAGTATTTTGGTCAAGTTTCTAGTCTTGGTGCTCTTAAAGATAAAACAAGCTCCTATATCTTCCTGAAAAGTTACTTGTAAGTTAATTTTAAGTAAATGGTTCATTATCATTAATAGTTCCATTGGCAGATCATTTCACTTATAATAAGTGATTTTTCTAGTTAATTTTTTTCCCAAAGAAACTAGCACTTTTTCACCAATATGAAGGAATTATTTACTTAAAACAAGTCTCCATTTCTTGCTAAACAGTTACTTGTTTTATTATAAACTGGAGCACGCTGGGAAACCTACGTGAAAGGGTAAACGATGGCAGCCACAGAGGGTTGGTCTCGGGAGCACACGTAGTCAAAATCCAGCATGCCCTGCACGGCGCGCGTCTGCATGCCCCAGACGATGGCCTTGGTGTGACTGCTGAACAGCGTGGTTGCTTTGGCTGGTAGGACAAAATAAATAAAATAAACATTCAAACTGTTATTTTAAAAAGGAGCAAAGCCAGTTATAAAAGGATGGGAGTCGAGGTAAGTTGGGAAAACTGCAGCGTTGGGAACATCAACAAGCAGAACACGAGGGATCTCGGTCCGAGGAGAAACGTGGAGGAGGTGGAGAAAAACACCACACCAACACAGCAAACCACTTCAAAAAGTAATTTCACACCCAAAGCCACCTTAAAAAAGGGAATTTGTATCAACCGCCAGACATTCTTAACTCAATCATTTATGTAGCAAACACAACAAAACATGGCTACTTTCACACTGCAGCCTGAATTGACCCAATTTCAGTTTTTTGTCAAATCGGATTTTTTTTTTTGCCGTGATCGTTTATACTTCCAAATATAGGCGACTTGTATGTGATCTCCAGTGTGAACTGCAAATGACCTGAAAGTGTCCCGCATGCGCAGTAGAGGGTGCAATAACATCAGCGTGCTCAGTGTTTTACCAACCGCCATAAAGAAGAAGTAGTGCTCAGTGTTTGCGGAAGTAAACATGGATGCTAACGGCGGAGCATAGCTTATGATTTTAAAGCTGTTGTCCGACCGTAGCCAGGATATTAACATCAACATGCTGGCTTCATTATACGCACTATAATGAAGACTATAATCCTCATTATAGTGCGCCATTGTTGTTTTTCTTCCCGCTTGCACCTATCAGGACGCAGAATAATGGCGCTTGCTTGTTGAGTGTTAATGACGTTGAGGTCGGGTTAATGCGACCTGGACGTTCAGGTCAGATTTGAATCAGATATCCAAGTGGCCTGTGTCACATCCTAAAATAATCCGACCCGTTTTGTTCAGACTGTCATGAAAAGATCAGATACAGGTCACATTACAGCAAAAAAAAAAAAAAAAGTAATTGGGTCACTTCGGCTGCAGTGTGAATGTAGCCATATTCACACCTTTCATGGGATTCATTAGAGACTTCACAATCATTAATGAGCAATATTGTTAAATTACATTTCTACCCCTTTTCTGCATCAGTGCAGGTGAATTTGCTCCGTCAGCAACCCAGCCCCCTTGGAGGGCTGAAACTGAGTTAGCAGGGAACCAGACGGTTCTCAGAGCTTACATTTCATTTGTTCTGGCAGAATCAGTTTCATCTCCTCTCAAACAGACATCTTTACCATCTTAAAGCTCCTTGGGAAAATAATTGAACGTACAATGGTAGCATTACGTTTCAAAGCTTGTGCAAATCACTGGATTGTGTCTTAATTTAGATAAAGTGAGTATTTTATCAAAGTACCTGCGGGAAATTGATATAATTTGCAAACTTGTCAAATTAATTTGCAGTTTTGAAGAAGCAGAGTGAGCTAAATAATGCTGCCACCATTCATTAAAAAGGTTTAAAAACATTCAACTAGATAGAACCTTGAAAAATTTAAATATCTGAGGCTCAGGAGAATTTTCAATACTCTGTAACATATCCAAGGTGTTTTTTAATCTCCATGTCATATTAGTGTTCAATAAACTTCATTATACAACTGTGCCGTTTCAAAAAGTATGACTACACATCCAGTTGGTTCAGATTGTCTCACCATTATGATGAAGGCTATGAGTAATTAGTTTTTAGTTGTATATCAATCCGTTTCTTTTATTCCAGGGCGAAATTATAAAAAAGAACAATTTAAAGTTTAAATTTGTTGCTTTGCATAAAGTAAAATTCATTTAATTTGTTTATGTCCTCTTCAAACACCCAATTTCAGATAATTAAATTTTTAATCAACAAAAAAGTGGCTAAACTATTCATTTTTAATTGCATCATAAGATTGTTGATTACAATTAATGTGTGTTTAAAGTAAAACCTGCAGAGGAACTTTTGTCCTAAAATCAGTAAGGGTGTATAATGGTCGTACGCATAATTTTGACAATGTTCACAATAAATTCAAACTTAAGCACTCAAGTTTTGGTTTTTCTGTTTTGCATGAATCAAGTCTTTTTCAATGCATCCTAAAAAGCTCCACAATTTGCATTAAAATGTCCATGATCACATACAACATGCAGCAATAAAAAATAAAATAAAAATAATCAGTCTCCAAATTCTTCACCTTCTGTACATCTGATCTTTAAGTTAGAGAGATGAAAGTGTTTATAGATTTTTCATAATGCCTGACTAGTGGGGGATGTTTTCAGATGAAGCTTGCCTCAAAGCTGCAGTATGTTAAAATAAAATATGTAGGGTGATTGACAGCGTTAAGACCCGCCTCCTGGCTCTCATTGGTTGCTGCTAGTTAGCACTCAGAACAGGTAAATGAGCTTGATTTTTTTCACAGATTGAACTGTCAACATAATGACAGTATCAAAAAATATATATATTTAGATTAGTTACATACTGCTTCTTTAAAGAAACCACATCCTGTTTTCTGCACTATTCTAAGTCGGTCAACTTTCTTTTATAGTTTCTAAAATGATTCCCTAAGCATTAAAAACTCAGTCATTAAACTTTAGTCTGTGGAGGAGTGTTCGGTTTAACTTGAATTTAAAAAAAATAAGGTCAGTTTGGGGATAAAGAGAAAGCAAGGGGGCAAATGAAGGTTAACAAAAGGGTGGGGGGGCTGGAGGTTTCTCACATCCATCCATACCTCCACTGCAGACCGAAGAAGCTTGAGCTTCTGCAACACCACAGGAACAGAAATTATGACAATAAAAACAAAGAAAGAAAAACAAAAAGAATTGAGTCTGGCTTTACTGCACTCATTATAACACTCCTAAAATGCAGTGGGAACTGCGTCATGTCTGCAAGCACACCCTTTAAAAGCACAGCAGAGGAAAGAGTGTGCAAAGCTCAGCTGCTACAGGCCATGCCTCTCTGCTGCTGCAAGGACCAACATCTAAAAGATTCAATTAAAAAACTAGATCTACTGGTTAGCATCAAATATAACTAGCAACTTTTCTGAATCTTAATAGTAAAATGAGGTGATTTTAACATGTAGGGGTACCATTGTGTAAATGTGAAGCCTAAAATGCAGCCGATCGCAGTGAGAGCATGGCACACCTCTAGCTTACCTTTCCAACCATCTGTGACCACATTCTTCAGAGGCCACAGTAAAGAATGAAGAGATTCTTAGAGAAACAAGCATGGAAGAGCATAAATGAGGACAGTTGGAGCAGCAAAACCAAGAAAAAAGGGTAAAAATACAAAAACAGTTTGCAGGGATAAAGGAGCAAAGGCAAAAAACATAAGTGGGGGGAGAAGCGAGATAAATTACAGACAACTATCTATAAGTGATTAATATGTGGGAGTGGTTCAATCATATTTACCTGGTGGAAGGCCTGCTTTCGACTTTTTGGGCGGGGTGACGTCATTTGTAGTTTTGGGTTCAGAGAACGAAGCTGTTCTTGATGAAGCCGGAGTCTGAGAGAGAGTAGGGAGGAACGATTTAATGGAACCAGAACCGACCGAAAAGAGCAGCGCAACACGAGAGTCTTACGAAAAGTTCAGCCAGTTACACTCAGATTGTACCGACTGCTTCACTTTAAAGCTGAGTAAATGATGCACTACACTTTGGCAACTAATTTTAAACAGTTTGCACAATAAACAAATAAAAGGTTTACTGTGTAAAGTTTCCTCATGGTGTAATCTAACATAAAAGAAAGATTGTTTAATATGTAACAAGTCTGTTCTTGCTTGGACAAAGTAAAGCTGCACAAACTGGTTTCAAGGATGATGCATGTCAAAGATTAAACCTGCAAGACTGGATTCAGAAAATCCTGTAAATACCAGAGTTAAATACCATTAAGTAGATTTTTGATAACCTTTTCTCTCAAAAACAGCTCACCGGTAAAGTGCATTACTACATAAATATAATAAATAAATTAGAGATAGACAACTGGTGCAAGACTCTTAGACTGAATTCATGTCCCGATTCATGTCGTTTCTGTACCGTACGGGATTTTATGTCTAATGCTTATTTTGCAAGGTCCAAAAATGGAAAATATGTTTTAAAAAGTGGCAAAACTGCATAACCTCACAGTGAAACAGAGACTCCATTTGGTGCTGCTTTATGCTCAAACAACTTTAATTTTTCAGATGGACGAAAAGCAGCTGAAGCGATCGTCATTAAACTTTATGACATCCAAAGCAAAGTGCGTAGTTGATGAAGGAAAGTGAAGATTTTCCCTGCAAACCATTAAACTGCAACAACCTTGAAGGGCAATCTGAGTTATCAGAGAAAGTGAAACATAAAGCAACAAGAAAGCAGGAGAAAAACATGAATTTATGAATATTAGCTGAATGTTTGGAATCAGCTATAGCTTGATGATTTTTTTCTAAATATACAGCTCTGGAAAAAATTAAGAGACCACCTGAAATGATCAGTTTCTCTGATTTTACTCTTTATAGGTTTATGTTTGAGTAAAATAAACATTGTTATTTTATTCTATGAACTACTGACGATATGTCTCTGAACAACCAAGCAAAAATTTAGTATTTATTTGGTCACAATAACGAAAAAGATGCAGTGCTTCCAGACCTCAAATAATGCAAAGAAAACAAGAAGTTCATATTCATTTAGAAACAACAAACTAATGTTTTAACTCAGGAAGAGTTCAGAATCAATATTTGGTGGAATAACCAGGATGTTTTGATGTGATTCAATGCAGTGATCTCTTCATTTTTCCAAGAGCTGCATGTTTGAGAGGTGAAAAAAGTCATTTTAAAAACCATTAGCAAACCATCACAGTAAATACCTAAAGACGTCATGGCGAAATGTTAAGTCTCTTAATTTTTTTTCCACAGTTGTATATTGTATAATGCTAATTTTGTCAACTTTTATACAGACTAACAATTATTGCTGTTAGTTATCATACAATTAATAAGAGCCATTTAATTACTAACTGACCAATAGTTCCTGCACTGGGAAGCTATGGAGAGGAAGTGAACCTACCATGGGGCTGCTGTTGGCGTTGAGGAGAAAGTTGGCGGTGTGGACGGCGACTGGAGGCAGGTTGGGGATCGGCCGGTGACCCAGAGCCATGCCAACGATGGCCGTCATGTGAGTCTCAGTTCCAAACACATGAATAGGAATACCTGTGGTCTTCCCTTTAAAAAAAACAACAAAAAAAAAACAATACGTTTTCAGATCATCAGTAATCAGAGCAACTACAGATAAACACATGGATGAGTTTCTCTAGAGCTCGCTGCACATTAGTCCTTTTAATCCTGGAAATGTTCTTCAGGTGATAGAAGGCCGACTTTGTAACCGTCTTTATGCGATTCTGAAGGTTCAGGTCAGAGTTCATCACTACACACCTGATTGCTGGTTTCAATCTTTGAGGATGTATGCAGAATTTCACTCACCTACTTCCCCCATCACCCTCAGGCCTTCCTGGTAGTTGGGCCCGCCACGCCGCACAAATATGCTGACCTCGTGCTCCTTTAGAGGACCTTGGTAGTCTTTAATGGCCCTGACGATGCCCTGAGGGAGGAAGAAGAGAAAGCAGTTCAATCTATAAAGACATTAAACCTCTTCAAGAACAGTAAACTCAGATTTCAATAGAAACTGTTACGATTTAGTTTGAGGAACCACAGAAAGTAGCACATAATTTTCATTAAAGAATTAAAAATCAAATGCAAAAATACATTGACACTTCTAAAGAAAAACTGAACAAGCTCAAGAGGTCTTGTTTACTTTTGTTCATCAAAATGGCTGATGCTGCTGGAAAATATTTCATAAAAGTTGCACATCTCTTGAAGCCATAATCTGTCACAGTAATTATTGTTTTGGAATATTTTCAAGTAGTGCAATGTTTGGCCTCTCAAAGAGCAATGTCTTTAATTTTATACACGGAAACTTGAAGATATTTTAAATATCCAAAGCACAACAACCAAAATAATAAATAAATAAAAACCAAACAACTGGAACTATAAATAAAATGTATTATTATTTCTCTAAACAATATTTCTCTTCAAAAAATAGAAATGAAATGTTAGAGATCTTTTTTATTTATCATGAAATTCATTTATTAATTGCTTATCACGACAGACTTAATTTCTCTAATTTAGCTAATATTGTATTTCTTAAGATAAAATACTGCAGTTTTCTTCTGTTTAAAAAAGAAAATGACAGAAGATCCATTGATTTTAGGTCCTGGTATCCAAGAGTGATTGATATAACCAACTCTGTTAACATGTTTTACCTTGAATGTAGCTGCGACGTTGGTGAAGTTTGCAATACTTCCTCCTATGATCAGCACTTTCCCTGTAGGGAGAAAAATAAACTAAAAACCAAGATATTTCTTGACATAATCTGACACCTAAAATGCAGAGAGCAAAGCAACAGCCACTCTCTGAATATTGACATCTCAGGAAAACAATTATTTAAAAAGAAAGTTTTTTTTCCCCCACTTCTCAATAATAAATATCTGGTTTATCCAAAACGGGTTGATTTCCCTAAAGCCATTTCAACTCTAGCTCTTTTTTTTATCTTTACTTAGAAAACCAGATAAAGTTTCATCTGTATTTACCTTGAGGATGTTTCTCTCGAGTCATCAGAGACAGGATGGTTTTTGCATAGTCGTAGGTCTGCTGTTCACTCGGCGCACCGGAATACTCGCCATAGTTAGCCAGCTCCTCCACGCCACCCAAGTCACATATTGTGTCGCTAAAAATGAAGAAAACATTCAGTTACTGATCAACAGATGATGAAAATGTGAAGGGGTGCCAGGAATTGTAAACAAATCTCATACAAGCCTGAGATGCTTTCAAATTTCAAGCCAGAAAGAGGAAGGACAAAATGTGAAATATGTAAAAATATGTGCAGTTTTACCAGAAAAATAAAGAAGCTCATAAAGTGACTAGGCTACCTGTAGACCACAGAGGCACCTCCTCCAGCCACCATGGTCCAGATCCTGCCTTGAGGGTTCAACAGGGTCAACTTCAAACTGGCTCCACTCTTTGCATCCAGATCTGCGATGTAGGCTTCCTGAAATTATAAAAAAAAAGTCAGTAAAGATGGAGACATTTACTGACAAACATTTGTTACATTTTCAGAACTGTAGTTCACATTCACACTGCACTGAGTCAAACGACCAAAACTAACTGAAAAACATGTTCCCCCCGTCGCCTGTGGGGGCGCTGCACCAAGAACTACTGAAGGAATCGACACAAAACCTCTGAAGTAGACCAGCACTACTTCCTTCTTCACAACATGTAAACAAAAACGGAGCGGTGTCAGATTTTAGCGGTTGTAGGATTCCTCCATTGATATACATCACTGGTTTAGACGTCCTGTTAGCCGCTAACGCTAGCGGCGCTCCTGCGGGCGCCATTACTGCGAGTCACCGAGTCATGTCCTCAAAACCAGACTGTTCCACTGCGGGATGAGCAGGAATCCGGCACAAAAATGATCGTAGCACCTTTATTTCTTATCCGATTTCTATAAAATATGGCTTAAATTAAAGCTGAGAATATTGCTGACCTTCGTAAGTATTCTCCCTTGATATAAATCTATAAACAGTTTGGTTTTTGTCAAGATGCAAGAAAGGACTAAGCAAATTGCTCTTTTATACTGACCATTAGATTAATATTACATAATTGCCGCTGTTAAAATTAGTTTATCAAAATGTGACAAATACTTTATGAAATATGTCATCCTATTTGATGATTGTTCAAACAAATGAGGCAATTAGTCCAGTTTTTGTAATTTATTAAAGGTTTTTAAAAAATTACAGCTGCTGCAGTGCGCCACAGCAAAGAGGAAATAAGCTGATAAACAGGTAAGGCAACTTTAAATCATTTATATTCTGCATTTCCTCGCTCTCCGCGTCGGCACGCAGACCAGTTGCCATGACAACTGACAACGTTAACCCGCAGAGCAGAGGTAAATATATTTCGCTTTCAAACCGTATCACAGTTCACTTGAATCAGACCCAGACCGAGGTTCCTAGGCGGATCAGAGTTCTGGTCCGCATTAGAATTCAAATTTGTATTCACATTCCCAAAAAACGGATCAGACTTTCCAGACAAACAAATTAGAGTAGGGCTGCACCGATTCCAGTTTTCTGTAATTGGCCATTTCCGATTTTTTTAAAAGGTTTACCTTGCGGTTTTTGGCCTTTCATTTTTTTTTTTTTTTCTAAAATGTTGCTCATTATAGCAAGAAAGTTGTTGAGTTGGCAACAGGGGGGTCACTATTGTTACTTATAATCTTGCAGACGTAAATTGGTGGGCCGGTCTGTCAGTCAAACCTTCCTTACTGGAGAGCAAAAGAGGACAGTGGTTGATTCTTAGACCTTTGCCGAGCTAGATCAGATCAGTGGATAAGATCGGTTTCGTAAAAATCGGCTGATCATCGATCTCCCACAACTAAGGAAATCGGCTGGCCGATAAACTGGTGCACCCCCAAATTAGAGTCTGATTAAAGCAGACTAGACCGGGCTGGTGTGAATGCACCCTAAATCTTACTAGTGTCTGTAAAATAAATAAATTTCCTCAGAAGATGAACAAACAAATAAGCACCTGATACCTCGGTAGTCATTAATAGTTAAAACGATGAAAGTGAAGCAAAGGTAGGAACCTGAGGAGGATAGCTGAGCTCACCTCTGGGTATGCTTCTCTGCCGAACGGAGGAGGAAACTCCACGTCACCCCACTTCGCCTTGCAGATAAAATCTGCTGTAGCGTCAATTTTGGCTGCCATGTCGAGGACATACACTCCGTCCTTTGTCACGACTGGTTAGGGAAGTGAAATTATAAATTTTTTAAACATTCTGGCCACCAATTGTCACAAAAAAATTATTTATTCAATCTAAATAAAATAATACAACGTTTACCAAGAGGGTTGATCTCAAGGTAGGTGAAGTAGAGGTCCTCATACAGGCTGAAGAGCGCCACAATAAAACTGGCCAGCACACTTTAAGAGACAAAAAAAGGGATAAATATCAAAAGAAATGGGTAGGAGTGAAAGGTTTTGGTAGAGAGTGAAAGTTAATGAGAACACCATTGACCATACATCTCCTGTTTATAAGAGATAAAGATGTTTTAAAGATGTTTGGTTGAATATCACTGAAGGTCAAACCCAACAGGAAAGAAGAGCTGCAGTGAAGGCTGGGAATCTCTGCGTTTACAGGATGTAAAGGTTATCTTGACATTTTAGTGTTCTTTTTCTTTTTATCTTTTCCTACACAAGAATATTCACATGGGGAACAGCTCCTCTTTTTAAAGTGTCTCAAAAGCAAAAGATTATAAAGAAAGACAGGAAGGAAATGGGTGAGGTGTCAAATTTATTTTCAGCTGTGAACCATATAGAAATAACCCGTGAACTCTTTCAGCAGTGGTCTAAAAACAAACAAAACACAAATTTTGGTATTGCTGGCATTCCATATTTACTCCCCAGAAGAGAAAGTATAAATATTGACACAAATACTTGTCCGTACTCTTTCTTGTCGTCGGGGACGTGTGTGAGGAGCTGCTCTTTGACTTGGGCGTCGCTCAGTTTGTCGTCCACGGTGACGGTCAGCCTCTGGGCCTTGGCGTCCACGTCACCCACCTCCACTCCGCCTTCGTGGTAGAAAAGTACGTGGTCGCCCTCACGCGTGGCGTAGATGCAAACGTAAAACTCCTCATCCTGAACGGGTTAAACACGTGAGCAAACGAACACGTCACACCGTGTTTGGACAGGATATGACGGAGCAAGTCAAGATGAACATCAGCTTTCAACTCTCAGATTGTTCATCTCAGGAGATCTGAGATGAATCGTTTATCCTGACCCAGGGGTCGCTTTAACCGTTCTATATTTGACTGGTCTTTATTTTTATTTTTTAAATTGACGGAAAAATCTGAAGCTCGTTCGTCATTTTGACAGCTTGCAGTTCACTCCCCTGGCTCTTTTAACTTTAAGCATAGAGAGCATCGCGCTGAGGAAACTAAATCAGTCAATACCAAAAAGCATCTTCTGAATATCCTCTGCAACAGAAGCTGAACTAAATGCATCTTGTTGACGCTGAAGAGTTACAGGCAAGGTGCTTTGGAGCGCGTCTCGTTAAAAAGCCCATTTTAAACTTTGGCTGAAGTGGCAAGTTTAACAAACCTACAGTTTTTTAACAAACCTGCTTAAAAAGAGAAGTAGACAGTTCTTAAAAAAAGAAAGTAATGAGTTGGTTAGGCTGTAATTAGCGCAAACGGCTCTGATCGAGCTGCGGAGATAAAATCCTGTCAGTCAGCTTTGCGCTCGACTTTATCCTGCGCCAAAACAAAAATCAAAACGGAGCCGGAAGATGTTAAATGAAAGCTGGGAGAAGTTACGCTGCTTTTTCAAACGGGCTCTAAAACGAAAGCAGTAAAATCCCAATTAAAATAATAAGTCTGGTTTATCTCTCCAATTAAAATAAATTATCTCTAATTAAAATCAGTCACTCAGGGTTGGGTTGGATTTTTTAGGCCCAATCTAAATATCAGCGCAGATTCTCCAGATGCCACCAGGAGGAAGATGTGAGGCTGCGCGTTCAGACTGCAGCAGGTGAAGCGCTGCTGGAGTCTCAATTTAAGAGGAGTCGATTCATTTCATTGTTCCATCAGTGTTTTTTAATCACTGCAGAGATAAAGTTGAATCTGTTCATCTGCTTGAATAATGTGTGGTTGGATCTGGACAGTCAAAATGACGAACAAAAGAGACTAGCGCGACCTGTGTCCTGACCCATAAATCAGCTACAAGCGGCATTCATCGTCGTCGGGGTGTGGCCTGAATACGACTCGGCGTCTAGAGTACCCAGCATTCCTTACCTGTGTGTGTGGAACAAATGGCTCAATCAGGAAGTTTTTCAGCACACCTTTTGCCCTTCCAACCTGGCGAAGACAAACACACTCCGGTTAGTTCAGCCCGGCTATAAAGGAGGCTAATTGAGCAGGAAGTTAACATGCAACCCTTGGAAAGCAGCCAGCTATCTGTGCTGAAGAGAGAGTCTTGCATCAGTGAAAACCGGTCTGGTATGTGTGAATCTCCGGTGGACTAGAATAGCCCACCTCCTGACTGAGCGGCTCAAAACGACCCCGGCATTGGATTGCATCATATGCAAGGAACTCGTCCGCTAATGGAGCGCTATCCGTACCGCGTCGAACACATCTTGGCATCTGCAGTTTACCACATTTACCAGGAATCTCGTTTGAATTTGTGTCTCCGTTGGACTTTTACACTGTATGATATTCACAGATAAGCGCGATCTGATGAAAAATGAGACACTTTCAGATGGTACAAAGGTCGTACTTTTATTAGGGCTGTGAAACAATTAATTTTTTTAATCTGACTAACCGTACTGATTTTAATTCTTAAAAACTTAGTTCATAAATGGGTTCTAAATGTTTTTATTAGGGCTGTAAATTGATACGTGGGTTAATGTCTCATGTCTGTGGTGCTTTTGTATTTATCAGTTTATTTGTTTAATGTTGCTTCTAGGACTGTCAAGATAAATTGTTAAAGCAGTTATTGCAATAAATATTGCTTTTTTGAGACAATTTTTAAGTAATATAATGGCAATAACATAATAATAATGCAAGAACACATCCTCAAAGATCAATAGCCTTTAAATTCCAGTGAACACTTAACACTGGAAAACATTTTAAATATCCAAAATAAATAAACAAAATGACAAAATTAATCTTGAAGTCTTCGTAAACAACATTTCCTTTAAAAAAGAAAAATAAAGGGCTTGTTGAGAGTGTGGTGGAAAATTACACACACGAACTCAAACACACACAGAGAGTTGGGAGTCGTTCTGCTGCAGCTGCATCAGAACCAGGCCGTCTCTCCCATGTTTTGGATTCCTTACCTTGGTATAAAATCTGTGTCGTCTCTGCCTGGCAGAGCTTTTCACCCAGACCTGCTTCATTATCGATCGCCCTAGAAGCTCTCTGTATTGAGCACAATGTATGGATAAACCTGATTGAGTGATTTCACCTGACAGCGCTTGGTAATTTTATTTTATTTTATTTTTTTTCACAAGACCAAAGCAGCAAACTGAACTTGTATCATCCATTCTTTGGCAGAAAGAGAAACAATAAATCATGACAATGGAAATGATTGAGTTTGTTTTAATTTATTAGGCCTAGTTGCTTCAATCGTAAATGGGTGCTGGTAAAATGATGTTTTGCTACTTTGTTTTGTCGACAGTGAAATAATTTTGGGGTTTTTCCTGTGCTCTTGAGACTCTTCTCTCACATGGTGTGACATCACCCCTGTCGAGCAATTTTATGACTATTTATCCCAAGCAAGAAAAACAAAACTGAAATGCAAATATGCAAGTATGTGGGTACTAAACAGTTTGGTGAGAGGGGTAGGAAGGAAATGGTGAGGTGTGGCTCTTCAATCTGGGTGAAATTGCCGTTCCAGTTTTATAATTATCCAGGCTTACTGGTTTGGTCAACTGGGTTTCTATAAATAGTGGCACAAATTGCTTTCAGGCATCGTGGTCTTCAGGTTTACAGCTCAAACTTAATGACAGAAACTAATATGGTGACTGGGAGGGCAAAGTTTAAGGCAGGTGAGTCAAACTTGGTTTCATTTTGGGCCATATCAAAAATCTGAATGCTCTTAAAGGGCCGGTTGTGCCTGAATGTATTGATAAAACCCATTTAACTGTTAAAATATTAATAAATACCTGTCCCACCAGGACTTTTGTTTTTATGCCTTTCTGAAATCAAAATTTTGTGATGCCAAGTTAGAAATATTTATGAGGAATTTTTATGATATTTGCAATAATGTACGATGTTAAATGCGACTTTTTATCATTTGCTGTAACGATCAATGACTAACTTGACGAAGTAAGACTGAGGCAGTCATCTATTAAACCCAACGTTTTTACAAATTTTTAGAATAATTTGCAGTCAAATCAACAATCAAAATTTTTTTGATTTTGTGTGAATTTTGAGGATTTGTGAAAAACTAGGGCTTACTGATGTAATTTGGACCCTAGAGGGCCACATAAAAGCTACAGCGGGCCAGATTTGGCCCACGTGCCTCTAATTTGACACATGTGGTTTAAAGTAACCACAGGAGCCCTGATTACTCTGTGAGAGGATATTTGAGAGCAAACCACACCGTGTGAAACATTGGTTTGTTGTGGCTGTGAGAGATAGAGAGCGATACTTCCAGCAGATAACAGGAAGGCTGATCAGAGGACACCGAAAATGTTCTTTTAACCAACAGGCAACATTCTGCATTTGGAAATATTGGTAACTTTTTGGAAATCTTAAGAATTAATGGGAGGATTAATGGGATATTTGTTTACTTTTACTGATGCTACAATATTCATCGCCAATATAAGCTGCTAAAGAGAGCCTAAAAATCTTACCTCTAACTATTTTGTGTTTGTTTTAAATTAGCATCTCTCACACACAGTGTAAGGCCATCTCCATATTTTAACTGTTAGGTTAAAAAAACCTCATTAACATAAGTTGGAATCAGCTAAAATCCATTTAACTAATTTAATTCTCTTTAGTTTATTTGACCCATAAATTCTCACTCGCAGATTTCCTGCTTCTTTATTTGTTAGGTTAGTCACCATCTATCTAAATCGGACAGGGAACAGCTGACTCACTGTAATTTCCTTCATGAGGTGACCTTTAAGCCATTCCTTGACTCCCTGGAGGTCCAGGTTGATGCCCACCAGCCCCAGCTTCCCACGCCGTTTAATCAGCTGATCCGGCTTCACCACCAGCCGCTGCAGGAGGAACAAGAAGAAAAACATCAAGGAAAAGGCGCATCAACACTGGTGGCTCCAGCATGAACTGAAAACAAGTCTCCAACTGTTTCACACAAGCAGAGTAAAAGGCTTTTGGACATGAACTGACTCAATGTCCTGCAAATTAGGAACGTGAGACTCCGGGAGCCATGTGATTTCGCTCGCTGGCTGAAACAAAATGTCAAAAAGAAACAGGAGCTTCCTGAACAAGTGGACTTACTTCAGACAGCAGCCATGGGTGCTGCTGTGCGAGGAGGTTCAAGTCGGTCGCAGGGGTTACATTAACGTAGCGGACACGGTCCTGTACAGCAACTGACGGATCGATGTATTTGTACAAGAACTCCTTCCCCGTCTGCTCCGATATGGCTTTCGCAGACATCGTACCAGTGGAGAGCACAGGGACTTCAGGGAAAGAAGAATAAAACTGTTAGGTCTCTGCAACATTAGGTATTTTCAACAGCAATAAAACTATTAAAAACTGAGGAACCAGAGACTCTAGAATGAAAAAAAGAAGGACCAATATATGCATTAAGTGAAGCAAAATTATAAATATGCAAAGAATAAACTGCTTGCAAGGCAAGGCATGTTTTATACACAAGACAACTGAGTGTTTTGCAGAAAAATTTAGTTTAAAAACACAAGGAGGAAAAAAGTACTTCCAGTACTTCTAGCATGTTTCCTAAAACATTGCAAATTTCCCACGTGAGCACTGTAGTGCAGATGTTGATTTCTGTGCAAACAACAATGTTTTAGATAATAATAAACTATCGGGGAAATAAAAGGTCCTTCAAATGAACTGCTGAACTGAATTGCTGCACCTGCAAAAACGGCAAGGAATCCAGTTGCAAAACCAAATGTGGACGGGTCATCTCACAGTCAGGAGTAATGCTGCAATAACACGTCCAGCACTGGAGCTTCACTGGATTATTTGTTTTAAGAATTAAATGTTTTAATCTGTTGGATTATTTAAATCATCAACCTCAAGTTACACAATAATTACTTGATAGAAATTACAGTTAAGTTAAAATAAGTTATCACATCATGTGGTAACATTTTTGTTAATCTCCTTGTTATTTGATCAAAAGCGCTTTATAAAGTTATTATTATTAGATAAAGGCCTGAATGAGATTCTGACTACATGACAACCTGGAGTAAAAATGACACTATCATAAAAACACAAAACTAAAATGCTTAGCTACATGTTTTTGTGTCCCGAGATGAAGTGCATTGATCTGACTCTTGTGTTTATTTTAAAACTTGATGATAATGTCCTTTTCACATTAAATGTTTTTTTTTTAGCTGAATTCAGTGGGATATTTAACAAAATTCATGATCAGATCAGAAATTTTGATAATGTTTTTGTTGAAACAAGAATTAAAAATTTTAACTTGATATTGTGAGTGAAAATAGAGGAATGTGGCTCTTTAATGAGATGAGGGCAATTTTTTTCTTCCATATTGTGGAATCATTATTTGGTTTAAATTGCAGCATTAAGTTAAAACTCACAATTCAAGATTAATCAACTTAAAAACAATGTTTAGACGATTTGTCTCTTGTTAAATCAACATTTCTGAGTAAAAACCAGAACAATGTTCTTGTTAAACTGCATTTTCAAGGCAACAGGTGGACTCTAATTTACAAGTTAAATCACCTTCAAATGTTTTACAGTGCAGCAGCTGAAATAATCGTGTTTTTGGTAAAGAAAGCTACAGACAAACTGAACGGACTAAAATAAGGTTCTTGTATGCCAGACACATATTTCAAGAGGATTTTTTTGAGTACATGAGATAAAAATGTTAGAATAAGAAAAAAGTACATATAAGAGGTATACTGATTTTACAAGAATAACATTTTATGTAATAATTCAATCCAACCATTTTACACAATTTTGAGCATTTTTATCCTAAGCAAGAAAAACACTCAAATGCAATCACTTAAGTATTAAATATTTTTGCTTAGTTGTACAAAATGGAGGTAGGAAGAAAAACTGAAATATCTCAACTATATTGTAAATCACAATATAGCTGAGATATTGTGATTTTGCCGTTCGTGTGATATAATCTCACACAAACAGCCGAAAGGAAAAAAAATGACCATTATTTTGAAAAACAGCACTTGACACTGGTTATCTTGCTGTTCCAGTAACAGTATCCAGCCTTACCTGTTTGGTTACCTGGGTTTGTACAAATAGTGGCACAAATTGCTTTCAGGCAGCGCTGGTCTCCAAGTTTACAGCTCAAACTTGATGACAGAAACTAATTTGGTGACTGGGAGGGCAAGGTTTAAAGTATCTCAAATTATCCAGGAAGTTTTTATTGCTACTTGAATACACTCGGCTTCTGTGTCACTGATAACATTTTATGGCGACTTCTTTTCAGCTTCTTTTAAAACCCCAAGAAAAGATTTCTAATAAGTCTTTAATCATAATGCAGTTAAACTCTCAGATGACCCAGTTTTCATAATACTCATGTCCAATCTATTGTCTGAAGCGACCAAGCAACATGCGCTTCATATGTAGGGAGCTGAAACCGGAGGCAGCAACATCACAGAAACCACAGAAGAAGAGAAAGGGGGTCAGTGGATGTGGATGCCTCAGTTCTTCTCCAGCTGCACCACACATAGTGAAGGCTTATGAATGAAGCTCCTGTCCAGACTACCACACCCACTCCACTGACTCAGAAGGAAGCCAGGCTAGCTCAATGACCACATTAGCCTTTTCCCCCCCCGTTAGCTAAAAATACATATAAAAAGGAAGAAATAGCAACAACCAAAAATGTAGTAGTTGCTTGGAGAAGACTTTTAGGTAAGGTTGGCTTGCTTTTCTCATAATTGTAAGCGAATTACTTCATACTTACCGCTTTAAACCTTAACATGTTAACAAAAAACACAACAAGCATGTCCACGCAGTGTTAATGTCAGTGGCTGTAGTTCTGTGTTTCAAACTTCTCAGCATCCTGATTCATACAACCCGAAGTGCTGACAGGCTAGCTAGCATACACTACCAGGATAAAAAACAAATATGGCGAAAGCAAAGTAGCTGAGGAACAACATTTACCTTGAGAATAAACGTTACACCTCCCTGAAGTGAAGGATTGGAGCCCCAGCTACAACTAACGCAGCTTTTCCTGTCCGTTCGCCTTATACCGGAGCCAGTTTCTGTTAGCAGCTCTAACCTCCTGTCGAACCATAATCTGGCCACCGATTACACGTCTCTGCCCGCGTCTGATTGGCTGGAAAATGGTCACGTGCTGACGTGAGTTCCGCCTACATTACTAATTGCAAACATTAACTTTGGATTTTAAAAATGACATTTGAATATACAACTAAATCCAACAAAATGGGTGACCTACTTTTTATGGGAGTTGTGTTTTATTTTTAGACACGAAATTTGAAAAATCAATTGCGTTTGGTAAACTTTCTTTGCTTAAAATATGCAATACAACCATAAACAGAACGTTTCAAAAAGCACATCAGTTTTGTTTCTGACTTTATTTATTTTTAAATAGGTTCTGTTTTTAAAGCAAAAATCTGAAAATATACTGTACATTTTCTAAGTGGTTTATATTTGTCAATAATAGTTTCTTTTTATTTATTTGATACTGGAACTTATTTTAAAAATATAAATTTATATCATTCTTATTACAACCTCCTCTCACTTTCTCTTTGCTTCTTAACAATGCTACCATACTACTACTACTAATAATAATAATAATAATAAGAAGAAGACAAATAACTATGGCTGTGCAGTATATAGTTATTGGCAAATGTTAATAATTTTTTAACATATCAGTATCAGCTTCACAGCTGATTTGATATAAGCAACTTGTATCTCCATCTTTATTTTCAAAATGTAATAGAAGTGAATTACTACTAACAGCAATAAAACCGCACCCAGTTTTACTGGCTGAGCTTCGTAGCAGTTGCTTTTAATTGTGATGTATTTGTGCCAAAGGGAAACAATATTTTATGTACTGATGAAAAAAGGTGCAGAAAGTCAGACAACCAACCCACAAAGCCTCATGTTGGCTCAGACATCATGGTACACGGAGATTTCTCAAACTACAGTGTCAAGCCAAGGGATGTCGATCAGTTTGAATACAAAAAAATACTTCAAGAGGTTATGTTGAGTTATAGTGAAGAGGAAAGAAAGTTAGCAGCATTGGACCTTAATCCAATAAAAAAAAAAAAAAACTTGCATGGTGACATTAAATTTCTGAGACAAAATGTGGAACATTAATCTGTAATGTTGTCTTTTCCTCACAGTGATAATGAATCTAAGAAAAATATTCAGGAACATAATTTAGAGAGAGTTGTGAAAATTTAGCTTTACTCATATTTTAAACAAGTATATGAAATGTGTTAAACACATCACTACCAGAGAAAAAAGTCCAGAGTTACAGTAAAAGACAAGCCTTTATTTCAAAAAGTTCAAAGAAAGACAAAAAAACATTTTTACCAAATGATGGAAAGAGCCTTGAACCTAAAATGAATACCCGTCCAAACAGGTGGAACAAGAAGGGGAAGGACTGCACTGAACAAACGTGCATGACAAGTTCACACCATAATGACTTGACAGATCAGGACAGCGGCTGGAACCAAACCTAAAGTCTCACATTTAACAGGATGAAGACTTCATGTGCAAAATTAACTTCTGAAAATGTTTATTTTTTTTCCCAGACACTAAAAGACGCTTCAACAAAATCTCCTTCTGTGGTTTGTTGTAGGTTTAGGTCTGTGAGCTTCAACTAATCCCAATAAGGCACCACTTAAATGGAACTGGGTGGATGGTACTGGTTTAGGTTGGTTTGCTGAAAAAAAAAAAAAAAAAAAGGGAAACGATCTTTTATTTTGGCTTGTCTCAAAAAGAAAAAAATATGGCAGTGTCAGAGTGACAAAGACGAGATGGAAATCACTTTTAAGAGGTTTGTTTCCGTCTTAAAAACAAAACAAAAAGACGATTGAAGACGAGGTCCTCAGGCATTCTGCTGCATTCAGGTAACGATACACAGTACAATAAATACAAACAAACTGAGGGAAGACCGAAAAAGAAAACATACGGACACGCTGAATTACATTCTGAGTCAAATATTTGATGCAATATGAAAAAACAAAATGAAAAGAGAAAATGTGGTTTTGGCAAACAAAATAAAAATCCATTTAAAACCCAGGAATAGTGTCGGCTTCCAGGCGAGAAGCTCCGAGCGACGGCAGGTCCTCGGAAAAACTTTATGCTTGTTAAATGTAATCCTTTAAAACTATTCCACGCTCGTCCCAGACCAGCTTTCTGAAGCCTGAGTCGGTTTTAAATCTCAATCATGTAATACGAGGTCAATATTGCAAACTGTGACATGCTAACACCAGCTAGTACAAAAACCTCAAACGATTCAAGTGCCTTAGATGTTAATTTATAACCAAAACCTATGAATTATTCTCTCTGGCATTTGTCAGCATCAGTGTAAGGAGTGATTTGAGGATTGGGTGCAATAATAATAATAATAATAAAAACATTAATTAAAAGATCAGTGGGCGGATACTTCAACACACTCAGGAGTTTGAGTATCAGGTGACAGGGTCCACGTTTATCTACACTGCAGAGGTTTGCTCCCAGTCGCGCCGCTTCACATTAACCGAACTGGAAAAAGAAATTTCCTGGTCCCGAGTCTGTGGAGGAAAAACGGTTTGTAATCAGGTGGGTTTACGGTTATCCAAATCTGACACAAAAATGTAAACGTTCATACCGGGGCTGGAATCGAAGCTGAATCCTCCACCGTGACCTCCGAAGAAAGCCCTGAAGATGTTGTTTGCATCAAAATCTGGAAAAAAGTAAAAGAATAAAAAACAAGATGAGTTGATTCTTTAACTGAACAAAATTCAATCAATTCACACAGAAGCAGCTTCACTCTGGTTTGTGTTTAAACTTATTGTGTTTCAATAAACAGTAAAACATAACAGGAAAGTCTGGACTTGTGGCGCCCTCTACAGGTTGGACTAAATTAGAAACTAACACTACCTCACACTAGTAAAAGTAAAATTAGGTGCTAATAGAATCACAACTTCTAAATCGTCCAATTTCTATTTAATTTGCAATTTCAAAATTCATTACCACCCCAAATTTCTAGATTCTTAAGTTTTCTAACATTCTGGACATCGGAGTTTAAAATGTTTACATTAAAAATGCTATACAGCAGTGAACCGCTATGCTGCTTCATCAGCAACTTTAATCTGGATTATTTCAAAATCTGTGACATTCTGACTATGATTGGATTATTCCACACTGAAAATACACTTCACAGATCTTTGGTGCTTTTATTTTGCTTACAACATAAAAAGGTTGAAGTCTGAACGTTCAAGTTCAGGGGTGTCAAACAAAATCGTGAATGCTCTTAAACGGCCGGTTGTGCCAAATGTATCGAAAAAACCTGTTCAAACTGTTAAAATATCAATGAATTATTCTAATTAAATTATATTATTGAACATCTTTTCAGTTCCTCCAGGATTTTGTGATTCTTTTTGTAATAAAAATCAAAATGTTTGGAGGTACTAATTTGGAAATATTTGCGCTTCTTGACTGTAAATGTGACTTTTTATTACTCACTCTATAGATCATGGACTATAATCTGACATCAATTAAGGCTGAGGCAGCTGTTTAGTACAAATAAGGAAGTTTTTCACAATTTTTGAGAAAAATCTGCCAGAAACTTTCAATTATTACCACAAAAAATTGCAGGGATTTGTTGATTTTGTGGGAATTTCCATGATAATTCTCAAGAAACTGGAGGGACTTGTTGATGTAATTTGGCAGAAAACAGATAAAAAGTGCATTGATTTGATTGATAACATAATATTTACGCACAATTAGTGTTTAGTCTAGAATCTAGAGGGCCACATAAAAAGCTACGGCGGGCCGGATTTGGCCCACGGGTCTCGAGTTTGACACATTTCATCAGACCATCTAAAATATATAAATATTTGCAGAAATATTTATATATTTCAGATAAAAACTAACTAAAATATAAAACCATTCACCACCGCCTTCAAAGCAGCCGTCGTCCTCCAGGTCGTGTCCGTTGTCGTAGCGCATCTTCTTCTTGGGATCGGAGAGGACGGTGAACGCCTCTCCCACTTCCTTGAACTTCTTCTCCTCCTCTTTCTGCACCTCTGGAGCTGCTCCACTGTGGCGGTCTGCGAGAAAATACATTTATTATTTTACCCCAGAGGTAAAAATATACCTGTAATAGAATTTAGTTCCTTTGATCCTTTGAAAGTACAACCTTAAATTTTGGTATATTTTAGTGCGAAGTGGAAGGAAGATGATGCAGAGGTAGAGTAAAAATCTGAAAACTATCCCACTTAACCACGATGACCTGAAATAAAGACCCTTCAGAAGCAAATTAAATGGTAAACTGATCCCAGATGTGTGTAATTTAATCCCAGAATAAATCCAGATGTTCCCTGAAGGCCTCAGAGGTTTGTTAGCGAACATTAGCTAGCAGATAGCATCATCAGGTGAGGTTATAAAACTCCATCCCAAACGATAAAACTGTAGATTGGGATGGTTGATATAAACACACACTTCAGATTTCATTGAAAATAATGCATATTTTTTTTATTTTACAGGAGTAAGAGTGCTTTCCACATACCTGGGTGGTGCATGAGGGCGCGCTTGCGGTACGCCTTCTTGATCTCGTCCTCTGTGGCGTTCTTCCCAACCCCGAGCACCTTGTAGTAATCTTTTCTTTTGCTCTTCTTCAGTTCCATCTGTGCCGTCTTCAGCAGATGTTTGTGATCTGAAAGAGCAGCAAGCCGAGTTTTAGGATTCGAGCGCGAGGACGTCCCGATGTGAGGCACCGCGGCGTACCTGAGGTTTTTTCAGTCTGGTAAACTTTTTCGTAGTCGCGTACAGCCTCTTCGTACTGCTCCGTGTCCATGTAGCTGCGGGGGTCAGAGGTCAGAGTCAGTGGAAAACTGCAACCTGCTGAACAGCAGAGCACAACCTGTGTGACGTACCACTGCGCTCTCCTCAGGTAGGCCTTGATGTACGTGTCGTCGAGTTTGATTGCACTGGTACAGTCGTCTATGGCTTGGTTGAGTTTCTTCAGCTGTTGGTTAATTAATCTGTTAGTGACTGAACTCACTGGAGCCATTCAGCTAATATGAACAGTCACAGATGTATCTTAATGCCACAGTGGTTCAGTTTTCCAGCCTGGTACCTTTGCTCCTGCCGTGGCTCTGTTGCAGTAGAGTTTAGCGTTGGTCTTGATGTTGTTGGGGTCTATCGCCAGCGCTTCGGTGTACAGAACGTAAGCAGATTCATAGTTGTAGATCTTAAATGCCTGGTTGCCCTCCTCTTTCTTGGCTTTTAGAGCTTTGGCATTCTGGTTTAGTGAGAAAAAACAAAAGCACACATCTGACTTTTAGAGATCAGAGTTCTCCCTGATCTCTAAAAGAGCCTCAGAGCTGCAGCAGGAAGAACCGCAACAAAATATCACATGACAGTTATGAAAACACACAGAGGGAAAATGTTACCCTGCAGGCTAGTCGGGCCTTTTCGTGATCAGGTGCCATTCGCAGAGCCTGGATGAAGAACTGCACGGCTTTATCGATGCAGTCCTCGTAGTACAGGCACAGGCCCCGGACGTAGAGCGCGTCCGCGTTGGTCGAGTCCATCCTCAGAATGTCACTGCAGAAACGAAGATTTACACTGGGAGTCAAGCTGCATTCATCTACAGAACAATATCTAATCACTTTTAAGCATTTAAAAGAAGAACTAGACAATAAAACCAGCATGACTTTGAGTTCTTGCCTCGCCACAGACTGAGCTTCAGGATAACGTCCCAGCAGAGCGAGACACTCGGCCTTGTGGATTTTAAAGCGATGACAGGCAGGCGCCAGAGCTAAGGCCCGGTCCATGCAGTACACCACCTGGATCAGGACAACGAGGAAAGCTAAGGCAATCTTACTTATGTAGCACATTTTCAGCAACAAGGCAGTTCAAAGTGTTTCACATGAATGAGAAGAAAATTCAAACAAATCAAAACAAAACCAAAAGAAAGACAAAAAGTAAAAAACTAAATATTGGTTCCCCACGTTTAATACGAATATGTAGTTGAGAATTCATAATCTATTAGAGGTTTCTCTGGATTTTAAGTTTGTTCTGAGTTGGAGAGGCATAAAACTAAATTTTGGTTCTCAATATTTGATTCTTGTTCCAAGTTGCTGAGTAATAAACTAACAGTAGTTTCTCAAGTTCTTGCTCTGATATTAAAAGTAAGTAAGTAATAAGCACTCCACAATTTATAAAAATAAACTAAAAAGACAAGGTGAAAAAAATGACATGAAACTCCAGTCAGGTTTTAATGTAGCATTTCTGATAAGAGACAAAGCCAAGAGTAAAATCTAAACTTTGACTAAAAAACAAAAACTTCCAAGGAGGTTTTTTGCAAAGTGAAACATAAATGTAACATTTTCCAGCCTCTCTGCACTTTTTGCTTTTAATGGAGGCATCTTTGATCTCATCCTTAATCCCTTTCCAGCTTATGGCAGATCAACTTTTGGGTTTGATGGAGAAAGATAAAATAAAATCACCTTTCTGAAATCCCGTTTTTCGAAGCTGAAATCAGCCATTTTCTCGTACTCCAGCAGAACCGCTGCATTCTTTTTCTAAAAACAGAACAGAGAATATTTAGGATCATTTTTTATAAAATAAAAAACAAACATAAAACCTCTCCTTTCAATTAAAAAACCTGTTAAAAAATGAGAACCAGTGGATACCTCACAATGACACTTTTTAATGAACGGTTTTGTTAAAGTTCCCACCTCCTGCTTGGCCTCCTTGTTGTTCAGGTCCAGCTCCAGAACCTTCTGAAAGCAGCGGCTGGCCGCCATGCCGTTTCCCAGAGACATGTGACACTTGCCCTCGCGCAGATGACCCTACGACGAAAACGGAGGACGTGTGTGAAACTCATCCAACTCATTCTCCGTTCATTACAAAATTCACACAGCAGATTAAAAATGGAGATGGAAATATTTGTAAAACAAGTGTTAACTTTTCATACATCCAGTTATTATGTGTAATGTTGGATGTACACTGATCTTAATTGGATCTAAGTTTAGTTTTTGAAACAATAAGTTCCAGCTTGATGTTTCTAACTGTTCATCTAAATCAGGGGTGTCAAATTCATTTTCGTTTTGGGCTAAATCTAAATTGTGAATGCTCTCCAAGGGCCGGTTGTGACGAATGTATTGATAAAACCTGTTCAAACTGCTAAAATATCAATTAATTATTCAAATTAAATAATATCACTTAACATCTTTTCAGTTCCTGCAAGATTTTGTGATTCTTTTTGTGACTTTTTGCAATAAAAATCTAAGTGTTTGTGGCAGTAATTTGGAAATATTTATGCTTATTTATGACAGTAAATGTGACTTTTTATTACTCACTGTACAGATCTTTGGACTATAATCTGACATCAATTAAAGCAGAGGGAGCTGTTTAGTACAAGCAATAAAGTTTTTGACAATTTTAATGAAAAATCTGCAATAAACTCCCAATTATTACCAAAAAAAGTGCAGGGATTTTGTTGATTTTGTATGAATTTCCACAATAATTATTAAGAAACTGGAGGGACTGATTGATATAATTTGGCAGTAAACAGATAAAAACTACATTGATTATTTAAGCACACTTAGTGTTCAGTCAATAATCTAGAGGGCCACATTAAAAGCTACGGTGGGCCAGATTTGGCCCACGGGCCTCGAGTTTGACATGTGCTGCAAAGGAACCACTTTAATAAAAAGGGATTTTAAATCATTTTTTAAGAGAAAAAAATAATTTCTCTTCAACTAAATTTATTGTAAATTTTGTTGAATATTTAGTGAAGTCACATTCCTGAACTGTTAAAAATAAACTTGCATACTCACAGAAAACAAAAAAATAATAATAATTTGAAGAACTTATTGAAAATATTCAAATCATGACATCAAATTTAGGTTAGTTTTTGTTTTTCTATACGCTATTTATCAACTACATGCTTTTAGATGAAAAATATATTTAATAATAATTAAAAAATGGGTTAAAAAATTAACATTTTAAAAGGCAGTAAAATTTATCTGTATGGCGAGAATAAGTAAATTTAACAGAATTTTTATTATTATTATTATTATTGTTTAAAAAGACTAAGAGAGACTGCACCAAAATAAAAAACAACATTAATACCTTCATGAAACAGTCGTCCAGACGCACGGCCTGCTGGGAGTCTTCGAGGGCTTCTCGAAAGCGACTGAGCATCATGAGGGTGGCCGCCCTGTTACCATAGTAACTGGCATTCCTGGGACATGCATCTAATTTTAAAGCAAAAAAAAAAAAAAAACACCATTAGAGAAAGATATGCTTACAAAAAAATAAGACCTGGTTGTGGAGAATAACAAAAGCAGATTATTTATCAACAGAGGAAGCATAGGAGGAGCAATCAGGCGGATTAAAGAAATAAAATAATCTCAGGAATTAGCCGTGATCTCACCGATGGCCTTGGTGTAGTAGTTGAAAGCTTCAGAGTAATCTTTCTTGCTGTAGTATGCATTCCCTTGCTCTTTGAAGCCTTCAGCTTCGCTAGAGAGCAAAAAAAACAAAAAACAAAAAAAAAACAGAAACCAAAGTCAAACTGGAAGGAATATGTAAATCAGGCTAAGATCACATGTGTCAAACTCAAGGCCCGAGGGCCAAATCTGGCCCGTCGCAGCTTTTTATGTGGCCCTCTACACTACAAATTACAACAATAAGTCCCTCCAGTTTCTCACAAATCCTCAAAATTCACACAAAGTCAACAGATCCCCACATCTTTTCTGATTTTACTGTCAAAAACGTTGGGTTTAACTGACTGCTGCCTCAGCCGTACTTGATATCAAGTTATAGTCCATGATTGATACGGCAAGTGATAAAAAGTCACATTTAACATCATTCATTAGCACAAAAGACATGAAAACTCTTTACAAATATTTCTAACTTAGAAAGGTTTCCCCCAGAAAACTTTGCAAGTTAACTTTTTTTTTACTAAAAAAAAACTGTCGTGTTTTTTAGTTAAATGTTTTTCAGGAAATTTGAAAATATCGCTTGATAATTATGTGTCATTGAAATATTGGGAGACTAATACCTGAACACCAACTATAAAGTCTTAAAAAATGCAGATGTTTTAAAAAAATACTTAAAAATCATAAGCAATGCTTAGCGTGGTGGGGACACAAGTAAAGCCTGGTGGCCCGCCAGGCTTATCATACACTGAGGGAAAAATTGTTTAGCATCACAAAATATGTGGTTTTGATTACAAAAACAATCACAGCTGGTGGGACAGCTATTTATTAATATTTTAACAGTTTAATAGATTTTATCAATACATTCTGACACAACCGGACTTTTAAGAACATTCAGATTTTTGATATGGCCCAAAATGAAACCAATTTCGACACCATTGTCCTAGATTATTTGGATTACTCCTACAAATGTAGGAGAGTTTAAGTATTTTAAAGGATTCTGCTCGTCTTTATACCTGAAACTGGGACATCAGAGGAGAGGTCGGTACACACAGTCCCAGACTAAACATAGCTTTGAAACACACCTACTGCGGTTCTGGTCGAAGAACCAGTGTTGGAATGAAAGTCAAACAGTAATCAGCAGCTGCTCTCTCAAAATTGGCCTTTCTTGTTGTCACAATTCACCCCAAAGCAAAACCCATTCAAGCAACATCGTCACCTGACTGTATGTAAGCAGGTCTCATCAAGATTAAGGTTGGTAATGCTTGAAAGTCGTTTTAGGTATCTGGTAAAAATATTAGGTTTTCATTAAAGCTGCTTATCCTCGTATTGTAAAATCTTCTTGGAGAGCCTGACCATGAAATAGGTCATCATCCACCATTAAGCTCCGTCAGCTTACATGAGCCCTGCTATAAGTAGGCACTACAACTCTTTTGTTTTAAAGCTAGCATAGATGCAAAAATAGTTGTCAGGAATAATCTAGAAAACAGCCACTTGTTTTCCCCCCCCCTTTCTATAAGAGAATCTGAATAAATCTTTATTGTCTTTAGTCAGCTATATAAAAGCACAGCTACATGCTACATCTTGCATAAATTATTGCTTTAAGAGCTATGAGATTGTATTTTATCATTTGGCAACAATTTGGGCAAATTATTATCACCAGGCCTGTCACGATAACAAATTTTGCTGGACAATAAATTGTTCCAGCAGTTATTGCGATAAATGATAATGTTGTTTTGAGACCATTTTTAAGTTTTATAATGGTAATGCAAGGTTTTCCCCAGAAAACTTGCTAAGCCTGGCACTAAAGCAGTCATTCATCCAGCAGCCCGTTGTGTTTTTGAGTTATAAAATGTTTAAAGTTGACAGGTAATTGGAAAAATATCACTTGATAATTATGTATTATTGAAAGATTGGAAGATGAATACCTGAACACCAACTATAAAGCCTTAAAAATGCAAACATAGTTGAGACCAAAACACCAAACTGAAAACTTTTGTCATTCAGTTTTTGAAAAATAGATAAATCACAAATTATGCTAATGGAAATTATTGAGTTTGTTTTAATTTATTATGCGATTAATTGATTTATTGATTACTGTGACAGACCTAACTATCGTAGCAATCATTCTTCAGTTTTCAGTATTTTTCCTGCTGAATGTGGCTTTGTTATTAACAATGAAGCAGGCAGTATTTTCAACTAATCTATAGTTTATAAATAGTAGGTGCTAAATTTGCCCACATCCTTTCTTATGTAGTTTTTTCCCCCCGCTTACTACGCCTATAAAATAACTAAAGATTCTGATTTGTTTTATAATGCCTGAGTTAGCTTGTTACTATGACAGCTAATCTATTTTTAACTTCCACTTCAATCTTGTTCATATGTTAAAAATAACTGTAGTTATTCAACTTCTTTTTCCTCTATATAAAAACTAGACAAGCACTGCAGCAAAGCTAGCAGTTACAGGAAGTAAGAAAAGTTTAAAACTCAGATTATTTATGTTTCATCTAAAATTCTGGTAAGTGGCAACAATTTCAGCAGATGTTTAGAGGATGGATTAGTTTGAAAAAAGCAAAATCAATAAATCAACAGAATTGTCATTAAGCATGAATTATTTTCTGATCAAATTGAGTTTATAGTTCATAGGTAAATTATATTTTTCTTCATATCATGATTTCAAATAGACCAGAGAGGCTGCTATTCTGTCATTGAAATGTTTATTAGATAAGTTAGCTTAGAACTATGTTAGCGCCTCTTTTTTGAAATAGTTGAGGGTAAAAGTAAAAAAAAGTAAAAATTTTATTTAATTCTTTCAATGTTGTTAAAAGTTAGTGTCCTAAACTGACTGTGATGATGGCAGCTTTTTTTCTTTTTTATCAGATCAGTGTGTTGATTTCCTCTGATAAAGTTGTTCTTTGAAGTATTGCCTGCATAATTCAATGTTGTCAAATCAAACGTGAAATCACTGAACTGCATAACGAAAATCATCTCTTTGGGATTGTTTTCAAACAGTAAATGTAATTATATTCTTATAAGAAGTGTTAATGTGAATAAAAACAGTCACAGAAGATAAAACAAGAAAGACATGCAGGGTAGGAGGGTAGGGATTTATCAACAGAACACATCAATGTCGTTAAGAGTCCTTTGTACGATAACGAATATTTAAATAAATTAGTCTTTAAGTCGTTATCACAGATATTTGTTTTACTTCTGGATTTGATATTACATGTTAGATGTTGTTTTTAGGACATTATAGACGAATGGTAACCAGTGTTGACCCGGTTTTAGCTCATAGTTACCACAGAAATGGCACAAAATGTCTCATTTCTCACCAAATCCGTTTGTCCACCCAATGAGAATGTAATTATGTGGAATTTTATTGGGTTTTAAAAAAACGGATTTAACAGGAAATTAAACATTTTTGTACCAGGGTCAACACTGAAATGTCTAAAAGAGTAGCTTTCACGTGAGATAATTCAATCGCCTCCAATAAAATATAAAACTGATCCGAAACAAAGCTGTAAAACCTAAGCTTAGTAGGAAGGGGATTCGTCTGTTTGCCTTGAGCTAGCGTGGATAGCTCGCGTCGACAACGACCGCAGTGGTGTTCTTGAGCTTTCTGTCCCCGTCAGGTTTTAATTTACTCCAATTATCCATCCACTATTATCTAAACACGGCGAAAAACAACTGGAAATCACACACTTACCGTTCCAGGTCATCCTGATCGCGGATCACGGGCTCTGTTTCTACCGGCATATCGATATCAACAGCTGCCATCTTTTCTGGAAAATGCGAAGCAAGAGAGGACTGCAGCGAGATGACGTCACATCCGCTTTTGGTTTTCTTTTATGGGTCAATGAAAACTAGGCCACTGGTTCAGATTGTCTTATATAACTGGCCGTAGCAGGTCGAATGGACATGTGTTTGAAAATCTAGGTTAGTTTTCTACTTTATAAATGTAATTTGAAGGTGAAATATGTTATATCTTTCAGTAAAGTAATAATAATCAGCAGTTATAAGAACATTTAGTCTCAGTTTCTTTTTTTTTTTTTTTGAGCACTCAACCATCTTTTAGTCGTACTTTTAATATATTGTTTTAAGGGACATATAAACTTAAAATTTCAAAGCATATTATCAAAAGAAATCCTTTTAGGTACCCCAGAAAATGTTTATAATTTGTACAACTCTAATTTTTTAAGTCTGTTGTGGAGAGAGTAATCTCTTCTGCCATCGTTATTTCAGTTAATTTCAAAAATACTTTATTAATCCCAAAGGGAAAATAAATGTTGTTGTACCTCATATTATCCATGGTTCTTCAAAGAGATGTTGTAGATGCTGAAAGCTGTGGGCAGTACTGGTACTGTCTACAGTACAGCGGTTCTGACCAAACCTCTGACTGAAGACAAACTCCTGCTGTATAACAATCTATAGGTAGTCTGTAATTTATTTTTAATTTTTTAAGAATCCCTCTTTGCAGAATAATCTCTAGACGTTCCAGATGGTGGCAGAAGAGATTGCCTGTTGGGGCAGCAGCATCAGACTAACCCAATAAGCCCATAAAGAAGAATGTAGTAATATATAAAAGTTATGTTCATTTTATTAGAACGGTGATTGCTCACGGAGACAAAATGATCTAGAAATTCCTAAATAAAACAACTGAACGCATAGTTGCCAGTTCTGCTTTAAATAATGTCAGATTTAAAGGCATAAAATCTCTCTAAAGCAGGTTAGTGCACCATTACAAAAAGGACTTTAATTTAATTTACAAGCATTATAAAAACTCTAATAATGTTACTCTTCAGTGAAGGCTAAAAGAAAACACTGGTCAACAGCGGAAAAAAAACCAACCTCTCTGTGGTTTTTTTCCTGTTTTTTGGTCTTTTTTTTGGGTTGATTTCAAAATCACATTGGTTTTGCTCAATCAGGTCAACTTTCTGAACTATGGATGCAACATGAGCATCAAAATGCATGACTTGTTCTCACATATGGATCGTCTTCCTGAGAATCTGGGATCAATGAGTGACAAGCAGGAGGAGAGATTGCATCAGGAAAGAAAAGAAACGGAGACGTAATGTTCAATTTAAATAGACTTCATCAGAGTTTATCAATTTACAGAAATCCAAGTTTGTAACATTTAATTAATACATTCTGTGAATAAGCAATCCCCCCCCCCACCCCAAAGCCTTTTTTGGATGAGAAATATTAACTGATAATGTCATTGTCAGAAGATCGGATTTCTCGAACAAATTAGAATAAAAACCTGACCTGATTGAAGAAAATGGATGTAATTTTTGGATTCAGCCGTGCTAAATAATCCTAATTCAGTTGAAACAACATACACAACTTAAAAAATATATTTTTTGCAATTCAGTTAGATTAATGCAGGAAGCAGAATAATTTTCACCTCGTTTGTTTGACCCGAATCGCACTTTGAAACCACATACCACAAGAGGGCGCTGTTGACGCAAAGTAACATTATTCTAACGTGACCTTCAATTCTGAAGCGGTTAAATACAGAAAACAGGACTGATGTTGAGCATCACGTCCACTGAATGCTTCGTAATTATGCTGATTTGTAATAAGTTATTCAGTTTTAGTATCCTGGATTTTAAAAAGCCCCACAGTAAAATTCAAACTACAAATCAAATATTTTTTAAGATTTAGCTTAAAATTTGTCATGAATGAATGTAAAATTATTCTAATTATGTACTGAGAATTCAAAATTGCAGTTTTTCCCCTTATTGTTGTAATAAGTGTAGAAAATAGTGATAGAAAATAGGACAAAAGAAGACAACTGCTTACAAAACAACAAGAGATATTTATAAGTTGATGTGGAATACATTATTAACATTTTCCTAGTCACATAATGATTTACATTATTGCAATAAATAAACAGTTACACTTCTGGTTAATCTTAGCAGGTGGCATAAAAAGAAAAAGAATATTGCTCTGAGTTTCAGCAGTCACATGGTAGATTTATATCTGTAATGAAAGTAGATTGTTCTTTATCCTCTAAACAAAATGAATAACTCATTTAGATGTTTCTGATCAGACAGAACCTGATCATTCATAGTGGACAAACAGCATCAAGCTGCTGCATAACAATTATTTTACCTTAAATTTCACCTGTTTAAGCATTAGAATGTTTTTCCAAAGGATCAAATGGCAGTTCAATATTGGCAGAATTAGAGATTATAAATAATGTGCTCTTGTTTTACCCATTTTGTGTAGTGTCAAAGAGAAATATGCCTCAGTATGCTGCTCATGAATGTAAGCAACATATTGATAAACAAATCTGTAATGACAGATAAATACTACTTTTCATATAAAAATGCTGTAAACAGGGTAACCTAAAGTGTAAACTTTAATAAATATACCAAACAATAACTATAACTTTATTTAAAATCATCTCACTTTGTACATTAGATGTTGTTAGGTAGACGCTCATTCATTCATGTAAGCATGGCGGCTGATTGTCACCGTTTTCACACAAACATCAACAGACAAAAAAGACATTTTAAATCTAAAATAAAACAAATGCACATTAAATGAGCATAAAAAAAGATGCAACTTTGTAAAGGTACAAAATTTTCATCAGTGCAAAACTGCAGATTTCTGTTTTAAACGTTTAAGTCGCTTATATTCTTATAATGTTTTATTGGACAATAATGAAACATGGAAACGATAAACTTTGATTCCCTTATGAAAACTAAAGCTGGGAGTGTTTTTTCCAGAATACGATTAGAAATCTCTATAATGAAAGCATGTCTTCAAGCATTTAAACTCCTTGATGTCTTAGTTTGTTGTTGTCAGTAATGAAACTAAGTGATCATTATGGCTTGCAGAGAGGTCCAGACACGCACTCGGCTGTTTGCTCGCCAGGAAACAGCTGACAGCTGATCCTTCCTGGAGCTCTGAGTCCTTCATCAGCTGAGAATCTCGCTGCTCCGTTTGTATCTGCAGTGTTTTGGGTCACCTAGGCAGAACTGTGCTGGGAACAGCCGACCAAGCTAATCATTTCCACAAATCCAGTTTTGGTAAAGTTGTCCACTCCTCTCTCAGTTCAAACAGCTTGTGCTAATCGCTAATAAGGAGAGAAGATTATAGGAGCATGTGTGGCCCTTAGCGGTCCCGGTGCAGGCCTGAAGAGTGTGGGGTTTATGATGGGGCCGGGGATGATGGCTGTGGGCCCCGGAGGCAGTCGCAGCGCCAGGGGCCCGGACGTCATGCTGCACAGTGCAGCTGGGTTGAAGGGGCCGCTCAGGAGCCCCGCCGGCAGGGCTTTGGACAACTGCTTGTGCAAAGCCAGTTTAGTCTGAAAGTAAAAACAGGAGAAATACTGACTATAAAGAAGAATGGTCAAAGAAACACCTACAACATCAGGGTTTCCTCCAGAGTTTTATAAGCCTGGCAGGCCACCAGGCTGTACTTGCACCCCCACCAGGCTAAGAATTGTTTGTTTATTTATTTTAGTTTTGTTTTTTACCCTTCCAGGCCGAATGTATCGACGACAATCCAGCCAAATTTGTACTATCTGAAAAATTCCAACAGTTTCTGAAAGGGGAGACGTAGCGCTTTCCAGCTAATATTGGTTTATTACGGTAATTTGACTCCCGCCGTAGCAGGAAATGAAATTAATCTGAGGGGCGCTCTATTAATAAATGGTAAATTGCTAAAATGACTTGGTAGATATTGAAAGTTCCAGTTGTTATGGATAAATGGGCAAATATATTTACTCACAGGACATTTAAAGAACTTTGTACAATTAAAATAAGCAAAAATATCCAGACAAAGATTTGAAAGTTAGGCCATAAAGGGTTAAGGCACTAATCAGGTCAGGAACAGAAACTTCACACAATCAGTAGCAAAGAGAAGTTTCAGTTTTCACAAGTGGAGATGCTAATAAGAAAAGATATCTCAACTCATAAATAGGAACAAAACACCTTCAACTGACAAGTGTTAGCACTCTAGTACAGCTTCCTGACACAGGAAGTTAGTAAAGTAACGGCTTAAGATTACAATAAACTGTTTGTTTATTATCTGCTTAAACAGCAGCTGTTTAGGCAGATAATGATTTTACCAACAGTTGAGCAGTTTATACTAGAAACATGATGTTGTTTATGCAAGATGGAAAAATTCAAATTCAGAAGCTACAGCCGTATTAATGTGAAACTGAGATACAGAAACACACATTTTCTTTTGGTTTATATGTAATTTGTCTGCAGGTGCTGATACTGCAGTGAAGCTGCACTGCAAAAATGCAAAATAAATTTTTTGTCTAGTTTCTAGTGCAGATATCTTAGTAGTCTGAAATAAGACAAAAGTTACAAGCAACTTTTCAGCATATAGGCGCGTGTTTTAAGTCAGTAATTCCTTAATATTAATGAAAAGGTATAATTTCACTTATAACAAAATTTTTTCCATGTTGTAAAAACTGAAATTCCATATTGTTTTCTAGAAAGTGATGTAATCTGCCAGTGAAACTTTCCAAACTCCAAAAACTAACAGTATTATTTGGATCAATATCTTTAAAAGTATGAATAATTAAATATATATTTGATGCTATCTGGCAATAAAACTCCAGTGCCTACTGTAACCAGAGCTTTGAAGAAGCACATTTAATCAATTACAAGTGCTTTTTTCAAGTAGTATTCATGTTTGTGGGTTTCTAAATGGAGGTAAATTCAGTTCCAGACAAAAAGTCTAATGCTAATAAAGCTGGGAATAAATTTTAAATGATTAGAATTTTTATTTCTATTGTAAATACCACAAAACATTGTGATAATTTGTTTAGTCCAAACAAGGGCTGCAGATTTGGAGTTATCTGTGTGTGTGTGTGTGTACCAGGTTTTTATATCATTATGGGAACCTATCTAATGTGGGTTTATGGGGACCATTGCTCCTTGTGGGGACATTTCCTTGGTCCCCATGAGGGAAACTGTTCTTTTTGGGTTAGTGGTTAGGTCTGTGATGGTTAGGTTTAGGGTAAAGGTTAAGGTAAGGGTTAGGTATGTGATGGTTAGGTTTAGAGTGAAGATGAAGGTATGGGTTAGGGTAGGGATTAGGCTGTAGAAATTAATGGAAGTCAATGTGAAGTCACCCACAAGTGATGAAAACACGACTGTGTGTGTGTGAAAGACTCTCACCGCTAAGACAGCATTGGGGTGAAGTTTATTATAGGGGGTGAACTTTGCTTTGACAGGCTTCCCAGCCAATCGCTCTTTGTGTCTCCTGCTATTTGTGTGCTAAAAAAAAAAGACACATGAAGCAACACAGATCCAACTAACTATACAGCCAACAAACACCAAGTACAAGATAAGAAATAGAAAACTGTCCTTCTTTTAGTTTTTCTCCAGCTGTAAACGGTTCTTGATGTTGTGAAACATTCCAAATAAAGTCAAACATGAATCTGTGTACCTGCTTCAGCTGCGTCTCTGAGTTGACAGACACTTGGCACAGTTCACAGTGAAATGCTTGGTTGGTTACACCAACAACCGTTCTGCTCTTGCTCCCCATCCGCTGCTTCATTCGACCTTTTGGTCTGGGAGTTGCTGTCACCTTGACCCTGCGATGCGATTGGCTGTTGTTCTGACCGTCCAACATCTGTTTGTGCTTAGAGCCTGATTCGACCAATCAGAGGAGAGGTGAAAGGTCAGAGCAGGTTTGAACGGTTTAGGCCAGAAGAGTCAAACTCATTTTGACTTTGGGCCAAATCAACATCTTGAATGTCCTCAAATGGTTCTGGCAGAATGTATTGATAAAACTACTTGTTCATAAAATATTAATAAATATATTTTATTAATAAATAGCTGCCTCTTTATTCAATGAGTACTTATAAAAAAATAAAAATTTTTTTACATTCAATGAAAAGTACAACTGTATATTAGAGTCATGCTAGATAGAAAAAATTTGAGATAAATATCAGAAAAAAACTTGGGAATTCTGATCTTGAAAAGTAAAAAATTGACTGAAAAAAATCTAAAATTTTGAGATTTTCAGAAATTTTCGGGAAAATATTTTGGAATATTTTGCCATTCAGAAGTTAAAAACATTTGATTTTTTTGCTAAATTTTCAGAGTTTCAAAATTAAAGACTTTTTGACTTTTGAAACTCAGAAATTCCCAAGACTTTTTCCAGAAAAGTTCTAAGATTCATCTCAACATTTCAGTTTTTATCTTGCAAATTTTTGACATTTTTACCTCAGAAATGTCCACGTTTTTGTAGAAAATTAATCTTGAGTTTTTTGGCAGAAATGTACTCCTTTTATTCTACCTGTACAGGTGAGGAGGAGTCTGTGCTTTGAAGAGAAATAATTGAGTTTTTATTTTATCAAATTTACTTTATCTCTATTTGTTTACCTTGATAACTTAAATTAAATTTCACAAACTTAATTTGATTGTGACTGACATTTTTTTTATTGAAGCTTCACTCTCTTTTCAGTATTGATTTAATTTGGCAGTATTAAAGTTTTTATTCAGATAAAAACTTTAAGCGCACAGCTATAATCCTGAAGGTTCTTTTTACGCAGCTTTCTAAAGTTTAGAGGCCACATAAATAGTTATAACGGGCCGGATTTGGCCCCTGAGCCGTGAGTTTGACACATCCTTTAGTAAAGTGGAAGTGAGTACCGCTGCAGTGAGACTCCAGCTGGGAGTTGGAGTTGACCGTCACTTTGCAGGTTGGACAGTGCAGAGGCTTTTTGTTGTTTTTGGCCTCTGTCCCTGCGGCACCAGCCTCCTCCTCTCCTGCTGCGGCACTTCCCTGAGGATCAGAGTCTGATGCCGAACCGCTGGTCGCGTCGCCGCCATCTGAAGGAAGGTCGGAAAGCTGGGAGCCGTCGGAGGCTTGGAGGGTCTGCTGAGCAGAGGAGGGTGAGGAGGAGTCTGAGCATGAAGGCGTGGAGGATGGAGAGGCGCTCTGCGAGTTCCCCTGGCTGTTTTCAGGTTGGGGCGAGGCGTTTGGGTCTGTGGACAGACGGGTCAATGCAAGCTTTTTACTTCCAGCCATTTTCACAAATCTTCCCCCACGTTGTCTACAAAAGCCAAGAACACCCAAACACGTAATTTTGGAAAGATCAACAGCTGGATTTTCTGTTGTTTTAAGATAATGAGTGAGTTTTATCTCATTATCTTGACGAAAAAAAATAAACTTTTCCTGATAACCATCTTTGTTTTCTCAACATGACAAGTTGACTGTGATGCGAAACATTTGAGGTACTCGTTTCCAAATAATTTAGTGTAGATAAAATCAGGCACCAACATAATCATACACAACTTTGATATAAAAAAGCCATCATGAAAAAAACAATCTTTTCTAAACTGATATGAGCCAAATTCTGTTTATAAGATGCAACTCCTAAAATTAGACAATCGACATGAACCCAAAAGACATCCAGATACAATTTGTAGTGTTGACTCCTGGTTCTGGAAATGATCAGAACTGGAGGTCTTGACTGATTATTCTCAGCTGTTAAGGATTTGATACCAAAACAAGGATTTAAAGTCTGTTTCTATCAGTTTGGCTGTTTTTCCATCTGTTTTGGTTCTGTGTATGACATCGACTAACATTTTTAGATTTTTGGCATTCATAAATATGCTTATTTGTTTTTTATTTACTTACGACCATGAACAAGTTGTAACAATGCATCATGTAAAACATTTTCAGCAGAATCCAGGATAAATGTAGCCTTATGTCCTAATATTCTCCACCAGCTTTGTTCTTTTTTCCTTTCTTTTTATTAAAATGTTTCTTTGTGCATTATTTGCCATCATCCCTTGAATTTTCCCATCTTCCCGTCTTTTTCCTGCCATCTTAATCGCTCTTCTTTTGTCACCGTGTCTCTCTGTCATTTGTCGGCTGCTCTCTCTGCTGAGGCTTCATCTGTCACCATCAATCAACAACCATGGCAACCACTGAGGGTAACAAGCTTATTATTATGTGCTTCCAGGGAAATTGATAGGTGCCGTGAAGAAAATGGGGGAGAGAGGATCAATAATAGAAAAGAAAAAAGGCGAGAGAGGGAACGGAGAGAAAGAAGGTGATATTTTGTTGTCAGGTAGAATGAGAGGCTGAGTGACTGATGGCGGAAAGGAGTGAAATAGTAAATTACAAAGTCATTACTGGAACGGCAGCGGCAGTGAGAATATGGTAAAGATCCAGGTAACAAATCAGAAAACAGAAATTCAGGTGGATTTTCATCTCCTATTTCAGTGAAAACAATTATCAGGAAAAAGATAACCTGTAAAAAATCCTGATTTTCAACTTATTTAACAGCTTAAAACCTCATTTTCTCCTCATTAGATTGATTAAAATACAGAAATTATTGTTTTAGTTCTGCTTTATTTCACACACTGTAAAAAAGACAGTAAAATAAATGTAGCTGCCAAAATTTAACCATATAAATACGGTAAAATCTGGATTCATATGGCATAATCTGGCAACCCCACAATGCTTTTTTTTTTTTTTACAGTGCAGGAAAAAACATTTTAAATTAAAACCTCACAAATTTTACAGAAATATTACACATTATAAGTCAAAATTATACATAGTACAACTTAAACTGAGATGTTAAAAAATGTAATTGTAAAAAATACTTTTAAATGTGGCAGAATTTGGTTCCAAGCAAAAATGACAGAATATTTCAATGTTTTTATTAGACCTTCAGGGTGAGGTTATATTCACTCAGTCACATTTACTGCATTAACTTTTGAAAGGAATTAATCAGGTAACATTTTCTGATGATTATGAAATATTGCAACTTTTTTTGGGTAAAATTTCTGGATGCTCTGCCCTCTGAAAGTAACTTCTCTGAAAGAAAAACAAATATGTTTTAACCATAATTCACCAGATAGACACACAGACCTATAATTCATGTTCTAATAATACTGAACCTGTAGTTAAGATGATCAATCAGCAAACAGTAGATATTATCACCTCTCTCTGCTCTGATATACATACATCTCTGTACAAAATGAAGAGATCACTGCAGTGAATCCAATTGAAATCCTCCTGGTTTTTCCTCCAAATATTGATTCCTGATTTCTTCCTGAGTTAAAACATTGTATTGTTGTTTCTAAATTAATATAAACATGTTTGCTTTACATTATTTGAGGCAATCTGTCATTTTCTGCAACACTAGATTCTTGCTTGGAATTTCAGAGACATGTCAGAAGCTCATAGGATAAAATAACAATGTTAATTTTACTCAGACATAAACCTATAAAGAGTAAAATCAGAGAAATTGATCTTTTTAAGTGGTCTCCATTTTTTCCAGAGTTGTATCTGCTGCATGTATGGAGGAATTTTTCTGCCATAATTTGAGAGCACACATTTCCAGTCTGAAAGCATTACAAGTTTTGAGAATAAAAGATATTAAATTCTGCTTTCAGGCTGGAAATGTGTGCTCTCGATTTATGGCAGAAAAATTCCCCCGTATGAACTGTGTATGTGTAGGACACGACTAAAGCCTCTTCATGTATACTCAGCACATAACTTCACAAATTTGCACTGTCGTTACCAAAGCGTATGTTTCATTTCTGATTTATTCAAATTAATAATCTACTTTAGAATCTGACAACAGCAGAAACACAAAATAAATTCAGGCTTACTGGCTGCATTTTTATAGATTTTCAGTGTAAAATTTTGCTGAGACAATGAAAGACGAATTGAACTGAAGGGTTTTTTTTTTACACATCTTTACCATGGGTAAGATGGTAACAGTGGACTACAGTTTGTGATTTCTATTGAGGAATTGATGATTTACAGCCACAGTGACAACCACAGAGTCCTTCCTAAGATTGCATCTCTTCTTCTGCAGAACGTCTTCGGTTCATGGCTGTAATTATCAGACAGAACCAGAGATAGCAGGACAGGTAATGGCTTGTAATTAACCAGCTGAGTGGCAGCTTCCAGAGCCTTCGCGCCCGCTCTCTTCGATTACGGCTAATTACGCAGAGGCTGGTGAAGGCTGTTTTTAAATAAAAGAAAAAACCTGTACCTGTTTTGTCTTTCAGCTGAGCATCGATCGGCTCCATCATCGCCACCTCTGCGTCTGTGTCTTTCCCAGCAGAGGGCTGACCGGGTCCATTCTTCTGCCGGTTTTTCTGGGTCTCCATGGCCTTCAGCTTGCGAGCATGCTTGTGACCTTTGTAGTGGGCTTCTGCCTGGGTCTACATACACACACACACACACGCACACACACACACACACACACACACACACACACACACACACGCACACACACAAACGTGAACGCAAAGAGAAAACACGTAAACAGGGTTTGTTGGTCATCACACAACATCTTTACAGGGAAGCTGAGTAACGACAATGTATGAGGGGGAAATAAATAAGGTAGATTACTAAATTTATTGCATTTAGTCGCACTGTTGGTTTGACAATAATCAGTCATGTTGCACTAATGAACATCAGCTGTCAACTGGTGACCTCCTTCATCCCCTCTAAGCGTATTTGCTCATCTTTCCTCAGATTTGTACTGACAGAAATTGCCCTGTCTGCTTTGCTGTGACCTTCATGTTCTCCTCTGACAAAAAGAAAAACAAATTTATGAAAGATTTTAGATCCTAAAAGTGTTTCAGATGTGAACTCTGAGCTAATTTTGTATCATCAAATCTTATTTTATAATGTTTGTAAGGTTTTGCTAACCCTAATCTCAGTATTTCTTCAGCCACCTCCCAGCTTAAACTTCCCAAAAATGTGTATCTTAAAGTTAAATCAGGAAAACCTGATTTAATTTGTTTGCAATGGACTTCAGTTTTCCGCACCTGTGGAGAGTAATGCTGTCGGCAAGGTTATTTTTTATGGATTTAAATTTTAAACAAGAAATTCTACAAGATTTTACAGGATTTATGTTCCAACATGCAAATCAAAGCATTCACTACTCTGGCATTATTGAGTTAGTTTTAATGAAACCAGATCCTCTAGATAGCAACATCGGGACATAATGTTTGCATTGTTTAATCTGTGCCTGTCTTAGCAGTTTGCTTAGAGTTTTATTCATTTTTAATTCAGTTATTTTTACTTTAGAGAAAAGGAAAACGCTTCAGATCATATACTTTTGCTGATTTTGGCAATTCCAATTACATTTTTAAACAAAAACAAATGCTATTAAGAATCTAACATTCCTATTTTTTAAGAACAAACTTAACTGAAACACTTCTTGAGATTAAGGACAAAAATGTGAGGCGTAATAAACAGAAAAAGCTTCTGCTCTCATCCACAGTCAAAATTCAAAATGTGTCAAGGCGACTCTTTCATGGCTTTGTGCCGGGAGCGGATGAAAACATGTCTTCCTGTTATCACTTCTCATGAAACGTGGATGGCTGCACAGGCATGAAGGACGTCATCGAGGGTCAAAGTGTGAGGCTGCAGAGCAAAGGTCACACAAGCCCTTTGGCAACGATGAATGTCAGCGCACACCAAACATTCAGAGGGATTTTTTCTGTGCCAGTCAGAGCGACGGCTTCCGATGTTACCGAGTAATTTGTAGTAGGAATTTAAAAGTGTATCCACAAACTAGAAATCAGTTATCCTCTGTTAAAACGTCTTAAAGATGACATATTATGATTCTTTGAACAAGTTAGTACAGGTTTACGGTCCAAACAAAACATGTTCATTACATTTATTTTTGCACAAAATAATTTGTTTTGGTGCAAAAAATAGTGATTGTGACATTGTGCCAAAGGATTACAACAAAACGTGAAAGACAAATTTAATTTAATCTCGAAGCATCTGACTCACGGTTGAGTTGAAGCGCAGGTGGCAGATGTTGCATGAAATGATGGGCTTCTTCTTGGGCTGAGACATGCCGAACGTGTGGTTGATCACTGCTTTCTGCACCGGGTCCATCTACACACAAACACTGTCAGTGCTGCTGCTTTACATGGACACAGCAGAACAATTCAACGTTTGACTTTGAAATAAAAACATAAGTTTTATTATGCTTTTATTTCTGATTATACATGTAAATAAAAATCTTCCCTCCACATATATTTGCATCACTGGTAAAAATGTGAATAATATTATATTGTCCCCCCCACCAATTAAAAGTAATCCCATAAAAAGTCGGATTTATCTACAGTTTTCACTAGTATAACCATAACTCACTTCTTCAGGGAGTCTGAACTGTGGAAATAGCTTAAAATAGAAAAGAAATGTATCCAAAAATGACTAAAAAAAACCTCCAGCAATGAAGTTTTCAGCTATTCTTTCCGACACGTTGTCCTTTACCTCAATGAGACAAGTTAATGGCATAATTAAGTCCCTTCCTCCCCTCTGTGTTCGTCATCAAATAAGAGGAAAAATAGAAATTTGTCTTATGTGTGTTTTGAGCCAAAGTTTTGAGCAAGGCATAAGATGAATAATTTCTTTAAGACAGATTAGAAATGTGCATTTAGGATTAATCCTGCTCCTATTATCGTTGTGGCTAGGACCTATTTCTAGCATTGTTCGTCTTTAAACCTTGAAATTACAGAGATTATTGCACTGACTGACTCAATATGCATCTCTAATAATACGACACATTTGGCTTTAACATTTTATCTAGTAAAGTGACAGTTAAGTCAAGATTACATGTAAACTAAGTTAGTATATTCAGTTTTAACCCAGAATCCTGAATTCACTCTTTTTAAATTGCCTGTTTGGATCAAATCTCTCCTCATTTTTTTAAATCCCTCCAGTGCAGCTGTGCCATTCAAACCGTATTTTTAGTTTTAAGCTGTCACACAGCAATGTTTTCCCTTCCTCCCACAAGCTTGATGCCTTTAACAAGACAACCTGAGCCTTTCCTCATTAACTGATGAGTCTGGATTCAGACAAATATTTTACTAATTACTTGGTTAAAGGGGAAAATGCAGAGTAAGCATAATATATAAAAAATAAATAAATAACACACATGAAACATTGAAATGGGACAACATTTGAGTAAAATCTTGCTGCTCTGCTTTTTCTGCATGCTTGGTGGAGAAGGAAACTTTTTTATATACATTAGCTAAAATAACACAGTATGTCACATTTATATCACAGTTTTTGGATATTTTGTTGTAAGTGACACTTGATTTAATTTTGCATTCTCCTGTAATATTCTGCAGGTGAGCGCATATAGATGATAGAGCCTAAAATATATTGCAACTTATATAACTAAATTTACTAATAGTGACGCAAAAGCAGTGTTTTGCCCAAATAGAAACTACATTTTTATCTAAAATACGTACCACTAAATGATAAAATCCAATTCAGTAAATCACAGATAAAGAATAACAAATGGAGCATTCCTGTAAGAACATTAATGATTTTTCCCAACATTGTTAAATTTTAACCTGTGTTACAGACACTTTCTGAGTCTATAACCATCATACATGATTCAGCTTAGTATTTTTCTCACTGGCAATACAAATCCATAAGGAGCTAAAGTGGGGCCATAAAGTTTGTTGATTTTTTTTCTCAATACTAACAGAAAAATAATTGCAAAACTAAAGATGAAAAATATTTGAAACAAACAAACAAAAAAATCAAGACTGTATCCTACATCTGTTAACAGGTTCAGATTTCTTCCCTCAATACTAACAGAAAAATAATTGTAAAACTAAAAATAAAAAATATTTATGAAACAGAAAAAAAAAATCAAAATTACATCCTACAAAAAACACGCAGCTTCAGGAAACGGTGGTTCATACAATGTTGTCAAAATTTAACAGAAAATTCAGAAGAGACTCGTAAACAAAAACTTTTATTTTACTCAATTATATTTCCCTATAGGTCATGAATTTCCAAAAATAGAAAATTATTAAGATTATAAATAAGATTTCTCCTTAAATATAAAATAAGAATAAAAAAAGTTAAATATTTTTGACTTTATCAAGAGTCCTTGATATTTCTAAATACTCGTTAGCATCTGATCTTTGACTTGAAAGTATAGAAATGTGATAATTTAATTATGTTTCCTTACAGTGTTGAAGTTGGGGAAGAGGCTGAGGGGCGAGGAGCCGTTGACCCTGAGTGGCAGGAAGTGCTCCAGCTGGGTCTGTGGCTGAAGGGGTCGACCCGGGAGGGGCAGCGAACCGAGGAGCGGGTGGACCTGGTTCTGGGACAGCGCTCCTGAAAGGAGACACACATTTTGGACTTTCATATCTCGACCCACCTCAAAACATTTACATGTACATTCAGCTACACAAACTGATTTTAGCAGTCGAATGAGAGCAAGACGCCAGGAATGAATGACTCACTCAGTAAAAAACCCTTAATGACTTCACTAATAGCAGGGGACAAATTAGAGGCTTTTTGTTTGGCTTTTTTCTTCTTTCTGCTTTGGAAGTCTTTTGTTTATTTTGAAAAATGTCTTTGGTCTTTAAGCTGCAAACCAAGCGTCTGTAATTGTTTGTTTCTTTCCCTGATTCTGGATCAACATAAAAAAAAGAGTCCAGACATTTTAACATTTCAGGTCACTTCAGGCTGCGTTCACACTGCAGCCCAATTTTTTATTTTTTTTTGCCTTAATGCGATCTGTATCCGATCTTTTCATGACAGTCTGAACAACACAGATGGGATATTTTTCGAATGCGACCCAGGCCACTTGGATATCTGAAACTATTCAATCTTTTCAAATGTGACCTGAATCTGAACGATCAGGCCGCATTCATCCAAAATGAACGTCATTGATGCTCGGCAAACATCACTATTCTGCGTCCTGATACGTGCAAGTGGGAATAAAAACAACAACCATGGTACATGATAACAAAGATTAAGTTGTTAGTATGCTGGCTCCAGTCAGACAACAACTTTAAAACCGTAAGATATGCTCCACCATTAACATCCATGTTTACTTCTGCAAACCCTGAGCACTTCGTCTTCTTTATGGCGGTCGGCAAAACTCTGAGCACGCTCTCCATCTGTGTTGTTATTGCGCCCTCTGCTGCGCATGCGAGACACTTTCAGGTCGTTTGCAGTTCACATTTGAGATCACATACAAGTCGCATATATTTTGAGCAGCAGGTGGTTTCTGTGTGGTAAGTCAACAACAAAACATTGTACAGCTCATACAGTGGTAAAGCCAGCTGACCAAACATGCTGGAGATCTTCTCTGGTTGCTAGGTAACGGTGCAGTGTGACTCAACAACCAGGAGGTTTTTGACAAGGCTCCTTTTCCACACACCAAAAACAGCTGGGTGTTTTGTTTTCTAAGCACTTGTGTTGTTTTTAGAAGCAGTTGAGAAATAAACGGAAGAACAAAAATGTACAAAATAAACTTTGCATATTTCCCCTTTAAAGATGTGCAACAATGTGGTTGAAACTGATGTAATCTGTCAGTGTAAGACACCCACATCCAATCAGGTGGACATATTTAGAAAATAAATACTCAACATTTTGAAGGTTTTTATTGTTTTTAAACCTCAGACTTTTAGGCTGGTGTGCTCCTGACTGCTAAAGTGAAAGTGAACACCATTCTCAGCAAAATGCTTTAAGACGTCTTTATAAACCCTAAACTGTCATCTAAGACCAACAGCAGGCTCTTGGTATGAATTTCATGTCTGGACGAAGAGTTCACATTTAATATTCACAGTGGTGCGCAATTAGGAAAACTTTGCACTCAAAGAAAAACATGAAGTTTGCCAGAAAGGTCCAAGACAAAGTCAGACTCTTCTGGAACAGTGTTTTTCAGAAATACGTCTAAATTTGAATTATTTGGGCACCAGAACAGAGTACATTTTCACCATGAAGTAAATCCATCATTCAATGAAAAGCTCTGAGAACCGAGAAATGGAAAGTCCAGAGTTGGGTTAAAAGTTTAGACGCTGTTGGGTGACTAGAAAAAAGTTTAAAATCTCACAGTTGAAAGTGAGGAGTGGAACAAAAGACGTCTCAGTAAAGTTATATCAACTTAAAGGAGGCAAGACTAGATGTTAAACTAAACTGACAAACTATGCTACAAGAAAAGCAAGATTAACTTATGTTGGATGTTTGCAAGACATTTTACTTTGCTGGTTAAAAAAAAGTAATATTCAATGTCCTAATTCTTTACTTGCATTATTTTTTATATTTTTCTTTCACTTCCCAATTTGGCACACAGTTGTATTGTTATGTCACATAAAATCCCAACAAAACGTAGCCGTACAGGTTTTCTGACTTGAGAGTTGAAAACAGTTCTGAAGTGGAACTGGTTTGGTGGAAAACCCAACAGACACAAACTGTTGATGTTTCAAAGCATATTCATGACTTTGAATAACCCAGACCTATATCTAAGTGAGAATTCACTTGAAAATGGATGTTTTCCATCCAATCTAACTGAATTAGAATTATTTTGCAGGCAAACAATTGACAAAATATTGCTCTCTTAATCTTAAAGTGCAAAATTTGCAGATACACTAAAAGGATTTTTAGCTGTAATTGCATTGCAGAGTTTCCCCCAGTGTATCATAAGCCTTGCAGGCCACCAGGCTTTACTTGTGACCCCCCCAAAAGGCTAAGCTTTGCTTATTTACTTAAGTTTTTTTAAAAAAATTTGCATTTTAGTTGGTGTTCAGATATTAATCTTTCAATAACACATAATTATCAAGTGATATGTTCAAATTTCAACATTTTTAAACTCAAAAACACAATAACAATTGCCCTGGCGCCCAACCACCGGGCTTAAGTTTTCTGGGGGAAACCTGGCATTGAAAAGTGGTTGTAAAAAGCATTAATTCAGCCTCACCTTAGAGGTTTTTATTTGCTAAAAAGAAATGTGGAATAATTTTCCCTCCAGTTCAGAATGATGCATTACGTTCTGTTGGTCTATCCAACAGAAGGTTGAAAGAACAGAAATATTTTTGCACGTTTCTTTTCTCCTTTTCTTTCTGCTCACCTGCAAACATTTTTCTTTTGTACATTTAATTGTTTTAGACGACTTCTACAGCATTTCATCTGTGCATTATGTCTCAAACTCTCCTTCTGCTTGACCTCTCATCTCATCACACTTAACTCTGGTTGACCTGCACGCTCTCAGACTGCTCATGCTTTAAAAGAGCACTGCAGCTCTGACCTTTGCCTAGACCCAGAGAAACATTAGCACGCTCACATTAAAATGCAGAGGGTCTTACATAAGTATGATATCTCCAGATTTTTATGACGCCTGCCGGCTGAATTTCTGGAAGCAGTTTTGTTAAGTCATGTGCAAATAAAGAAATAAGAGATTAAAAGTGGGTTTGAAACTTAACTGAGTCGATTTCAAGCTTAATAAATGAAGACAGTCACTAGAGAGAGACAAATTCATCTACCTGAAACAGGAGTGAAAACTAGTGAATATTATTTTTGCAATCCATTTGAAAGACATTGAAGAGACTTAATGTTTTGCGGTTAGGGAGGATGGTTGGGAAGTTTGGCTGCAGCAGGATGGAAAATGCCAGGCAGGGACTTGATGAGAAGGATGAAAGGATAACTAAATGGCAACAGAGAAATCCGGCCAAGGAAAACCAACAGAACATGACTGACGAAGCTGGATCGCATACCAGACGACAATCAGAGGATAAGGAGAGAATTATGTGTTAAAGAAAAACAAAATGTTCATTTTTATGTGCCATGCAGAGTTTATGACTGGAATAACGACTGAAAAAAAGAAACTTGATCGTAATGTGAGTCATAAACTAAAAGAAAACTGAGAATCACTTGAACTTCACAAAACCTTTAATGCAAACAACTCCAATATACAACTAATGTCCATTGCTTTTTCTGAGTAGCCTTTTAAAGTTATATTAGAGGCAATTTAGTTTTAAAAAGCATAAAAAACAAACAGTTTTTTTTCACTGCTTTATTTCAGAGTTTATCTTCTAGTTGAGTCAGGTTGCAAAGCCAATCACAATCTGGACTACTTGGACTAAAATTGCTGAGATTGATAAGATTTTTTTGTAATTCTGTCATTATTCAAAGACGTCTTAAGATCGTTGCACCAATAATCTTGCATTTTCTGGTCTGGCCAAACAAAACACTTGAAAATTTGCACTTTTTTGGTTCCTCTACAGCAGTTCAGAAAGTTTAATCCAAAGTCAAACTCAGTTTATGTTGCATAGAAGTTGGGTTTTTATGATTTATATATATATTTTTGTTTTGTTTTAGCAAAAAGTACTTCTAACAGATGAGTATAATGATCAAATGTGGAATGTTAGAGTCACTGGGACACCTGGACTAACTTTAGATGGGTCAAATAAGGAATGGACTATTCTGGACTAAATTTTATTTTCCTGAAAATAAAGCAAGTGAAATGTGGCACCTCAATATTATCTGTAAAAATAAAAAACGTAGCAGTTTTAATTCTGTTTGGGACTCTAGAGAGGGTTTAAGAACAACCATTCTAATTAATTAATTTAAAGCAGAATAGACCCAAGCCAAAGTGCTTATAAATTAACATTAAAATGAGCATGTTATGCGTCAGATTCTCCTGATAAACACGGTACTTAGCAGAAGCTAATGCTAAGTCGCTAACTGCACCGGAAAGACAAGCCTCGAGCGCCAATTTAATTTTGACATTATAACTTACGTTTTCTATAATATCCTTATATATCGTATTTATGCTTATACGTTATTATCTACTGATTGTGTTTTATTTTGAGCCCGTACGTTTCTTGTTTGAAATAAAGTTTTTGGCGATAAATTAAGAGAACACGAGAAGAGGAAGCGGAACTGCTGCGCCAGAAGTGTTCACCACTTCAAAATAAGAGCATGAATATCAACGTCTTCTTAAAGGTCGACAACCAAAACTTTAACATAGATGTCGAACTTTATTCAAGTGAAAGTTTACAAAACCGACAAGTAAGTTGGCGCTTTAAATTTATCTGGAAAAAATATGTATAAAAATTTTAGAAACTCAAAAACGTTAAAGGATCTCCTGAATTGTAAGTAGATTCAGTTTGTACTTCCTGAAAGGTCGACTATTTCACATGAAGTGAATGTAAACAGCTTTATCAGTACTATATATTTTGCTATTTTCTGGAGTTTTCATCCTATTTATAAGTATTGTAACAGTACATCTTCATTCAACTTTCAGATTCTTGCTTAATGCAATATATTTAATGATATATGCTAATACGTTCAAATCTGTAAAGGTTGTTATTTTATATCTACTGTTGACACTGCAGCCTCACCGCATCATAAATCTGAATAAAGATTTTAATGACCCATAAAAACGGTTGACATTTGCACCTAATAAAGAGGAAAATACTTTATTATACAAGACGATTTGTATATTCTGTCCATAGTAAAGTTACATATTAAATATGAGTACGAGTAGAAGATACTGGAGACAAAAAATACTCTACTCAGTCACATAGTAAAGGACACAAAGTTGTGGTAACTCGACCTAATTAATTTCCAGCTAACGATAATGTTTCTTTTTGTAGAACAGAATCAAATCCTAACCCAAAGGTGGGATTAACTGTGGTGTATTGAATTAAAAAGGTGTCTCTTCTCTTGACAGCAGTTTGCCGTTTAGCTTGCAAAGCCCATCGTCAAATAATAAAAACTGAATGGCACGTTTTCCTCTCTATTTTCTGAGCCATAAAACACAAGTGCTTGGTGCACTGCGCTTTTGCAGTAATGATGATGCCATTCGTTGCTTACACAACAGGCATAGCGTTAGGCATTTATGATGAGCTCTGGTGGATGAATTAGCATCCATTAAAGCTGCTATTGACAGCTCTGCTATAAGCTCATTCCACTGGAAAAAAAAAAAAAAAAGATGAGGAGTGAAGGTCTAATTTCCATCATGGCTTGAAATGCTGCCCCCGCCGTGCTCTGTGTGGTCTTTAAATAAATCATCCTTATTGTGATAAAGTACATTTAGGCCTCAACTGGCAGCCAGCAGCCCAAATCTCCTGCTAGCTGACAGTGTCTATTTAAACGCACACAGCTGCAGCTGGCAGAGCTGGCAGAGCTGGCAGCTTTGGGAGAGTTTCTACCTGCAGGGCAGCGAGCGGCTCTGATCACGGCTCCCTGTCGTAATCTGTCCTACTTTCATCTGAAGCACTGTGGGCCTATTTTCACCACAGGCTCCAACAACCTTTAATAAATTTGTTCAAGGTGAAATCCAGGACTTGTCTTTGCTGGTCGAAGACAAATTAAAGGACACGGCGAAGGCCAGGCGGGCTAAATGTTTGCGGACTATCAGGAAGATTATAGAAGGTCCTGCTAGTAAATCTGCTTGTAGTTATGATAAACATGTTACAAATGTATTTTTTTTTTCAGTGACCCTTCCAGGAGCATCAAAGTAGTTGGTCTCGGTATGTTCGAGAAAAATTTTTTTAAAATAAAAAACAAGTAAGGGAAAATAAAAAAGAATGTACACTGCACAGATCATTTTATAGAAATGGTAAAAATACAGTGGATAAAACAGAATTTGCAATCTGACTATTAATTGGGTAGCTGTTGAACCAGTGGAGAATATCATGAGAATAGTATGTGATTACAGTTACCTTAATAACAGATATCAGTTTGTTCATGCTGAACATGTTGAATCTGATTTTCTAAAAGCAATCTGTGGTGTATGGGTTCAAAGGTCACAAAGTTGAAAACTTGGTTGTTTTTGATCAGAAGTGGAGAACTACTTTACTTCAGATGGCAAGAAGTTTAAGTTTATTTATTTGTAAAGCACATTTCGACAACAAGTTACTTCTACACTGTAAAGAAAAATGAGGTAAATTACCGGCATATAACATTTAACATATAAATGCCAGAATTTTACAGTATAAATACGGCAAAATTTTAAGGAATTATACTGTAAAAATACGGCAAAATTCTGGCAACCACAGAATTTTACCACATAAATATTGTAAAACCCGTAAACCCGTATAAACTCGGCAAAATCTGTATTTATACTGTAAAAATAAATTTTTTTCCAAAAAAGTTTATGGTAAAATTCTGGCGACCACAGCAGCTGTTATTTTACCATAAATTAGAGACTTTTTTTAAGAATGTGAGGAGCTCAATATTTTCACATATTATTTCTCTTATATTAAACTATCACAATATGGTGACAGCTAACAAATTGCAAAACAAAAAAACATTTTTTTAATAAAAGTCACATACTGCAGCTTTAAGAAATTAAATCAGTATCAAAAATACATATATATTTTAAAATCTTTTTCTGCTTATTCTCTGAAACATAAGTGACATACAAAAAATAAATCATTAGGTAGGGCTTTACCTTTACTTGTATATTTCTTTATAGTTCTTGCTTCCTAGTATATTTTTCTTAACTGCTGCTTATTATATTCCCTAATTATCCACAGTTTCCCTGATCCTGACTGCAGCTCCTCCTTTCCAGTATATTTCCAATATATTTACGTTCTGTATTTGTCATATTCTTCCACATCTTGGCTTGGTTTCTGCCTTCTGTTGGTCATGTGGAGCGTTCTGCACCAAAACTAACGTCTGCTGAATCCCGCATTAGCATCCCGTGCTCACGGCTCATGCAGATAGAGCAGTTTTTGCTGTGTTTCCATTAGCGACCCTCTGCACTTTACATATTAATATGCCGTATCAAACATACTCAAAATACGCCGCCACCATCTGTTCAAACTCTGATAAGAGTCCAATCAGAACCACTGAATGGCAGCAGGCAAATGTGTAGCAGATACTTATTGGTATTTAGAGTCTGTGCCAAACGTTATCCGCCTCATGAACTTAGTAATTAGCAGCTTTTCTGACCCAATGCTCTTTGCAGCAGTAAATATGGCTGCCAGCCTGAAAGACTGAAGCAGCTTCAGATACCAGGCAGATAAAAATGCCTAAACACATTATGTAAATTTGATAGTTTTCTCATTTTTTAACAATTTAACAAACCAGCAGAAGTTTGTATTGGGAATTCTCTAATTCATTCATTATCAATAATAAAGCTCTTGAGCTGCTGATAAAAGTGAAGTACAAAAAAAATAATCACATCTAGCAAAAAACAAAAGCAATTCTACAAACCATCTATTACTGTCAACTAATAAGTAGCCAACCTAATATTAGTAAAAATGTCAAATGCTGTTAAGAGAGCTACGGTCAAACAAATATCTAATTAGAAAGGATGCAGACATATTTTTATGTTTTATGAGCCGTGTAGTTTCAGTGTCTCAAGTTCCATTCGTATTTCTTAAAATCAGACACATAGGTTGCAGAAAAGGTGTTTTAATCTGTAATGCAGTAAAATACCAACACTTTGCACTTCCTACTATCTTGTGTTAAACAGCCAAACTCCCACAGCCTCTACAAATTTACAATACATGTAACTCAATGCCCTGAAATTGGTACTCTGTCCCTTCAGAAAGTCATCACAACATCACTTCCCCTATTAACTCTTTAACAACATTTCTTACCAGTGTCATACTGAAGTATCTCGTATAATGAATTCAGCAGATTCCACCAGGTGTTTGCTAATTGCTGCTGGCTAGTCTGAAGGAGCTGAGTGGGGAAGTCATGGTCTGTCAGGTGGAAACTCATCAGCTTGGAAATTGCAGACTAGAGGAGGAGCTGTGTCTTGAAGGCGGGGCTAAGTTCAGCCAGGCGTTTTGAACAGCTGAATGGTTGCCATGGAGATTAAAGGATTTCTCAAACACACAAAAAAGAATCAAAGCAACACTGCAGGTATGTTTGTGATGAGGGAACAACATTATAACATGACATAACGCTCAAAAAGTCGATTTTACATAATACTATCCAATGTTTGTCCAATAATGTTTTCTTACTAAAGTCCGAAGCTTTTACAGAGCAGCTGGATTAAATAAATATTTAATAAAAATAAAAATAAAAAAAAACATGGATACTAATTACTAATTAACATCTAAAAGAAGCAGGGTTTTTTTGTTGGGTAAATACAAATGCAGATCAAACTTTTCAGATGTATTTGAAAAAAAAAAAAGAATAATTGAAAATTGTGTACTCTTGTTCTTCAACTTCACAATTATGCACAAAGCAAAATATAATCTACAATCCAAAAATATTCAAGAATCGTTTACAGAACGAGAAGGAGGATACAATTTAAAGGGAGGTACAAACTTTAAAAAATAAAAACAACAATGAAAAGCAGGTGCATAGCTGAAGAAATGAAGCAATGTCCAAGCATATATATATATATATATATATATATATATATATATATATATACACACAAGGTATAAAATTATTTCTAAATAGTTATATGGCAGATGAAGGATATACACAAACAAAACCATGTAGGATATTCTTTAATGATTCAAATAATTATATCGTATAAAATTATGTTTTCCATGTAGGATATTGATATAATATATATCATTACACATATTTTGATATAAGGGAATATTGAAGATTAGTTTAAAGGCACGATTAATTAAAAAGTGCAAACATCTCACTTTTTTCAAACAAGTACAGCAGCTAAAATGACTGATTCTTAGGTTAGAAAATATTGTTTTTTGTGTATGCTTAATGTATGTACGTATGTAAATGTGTTCTTGTTTTGTTTTTATTTTATTTTTTTCGGTTTACTGATTTGTCTGAAATAAAAGAAGAATTTTATTTTTATAAACATGTGTTTTGATCTTTCAAATACAATATTAATACATTTGATTTTGTGATTGTCACCTGATAAAATGAGGAAAAGTTAAAGGAGTACAAGTACTTTTGCAAGCCACTATATATTGGGCTACAAACACAGAAAGTTAATTTTCTGTTGTGAAAGAATGCATATGAAATACAATAATAATAAGAAGAAAGAAGAAGTGTTTCTTTGACTTATCCTATCGCTAAAAGTGTAATTTTATCCAAAATTAGACGTGGATAAAAGCTTATGACATAAATTGTTGTAGAAAATCCACTTGTTGAACTGAACTGCACTCAGTGCGTCCGTGTACTGCTGTGGCACAAATGAAATAAAATGCTCTCATTGACAATGAATATTAAATCAGTACAGCAGACTAATTGCATCAGAGCGCTGAAATGATCTGCACCAGCAGTGGCGCCATTAAAACTACAGTGTTGAATACTCGTCAGCCTTCCATCAGAATAATGAATCATTAACGCTGCTGGATAACGAAGCAGCGGGAGGACCGATGACGCCAACTTCCTGCTCAAACAAATCCAAAAGCTGCCATCACATCACAAAGGAATACGGTCAAAAGATTTCTTCAAAAACACAGTTGATTAAAAAAAAAAAATTGAAATATTGGACTAATAACTGATCCAGAGAAAGCATCTAACTGTGAATAAGTTTAACCTCACAAAAAACCTGTCATGACAGCCTTCTGTTTTCTGTTTTCGTTACAAGATTTAGAAACAGCTTAAAATTTTGTTGACTTTAGACTTTTGCTACTTTTTCAACAGACGGTTTTCTGGGAAGTATTTTAGTTACATGACTCCACGTAACAGAAGACGCAGTGTTGTCTCTCTACATAGTTTGTTTCTTTGACTTATCCTATCACTGGGTGTACTATTGATTGTAGCAACCTGCGCCTCTGTAATAGAAAATTTCATTTTAACCATTTCATTTTAATTTTATCTAAATAAGGATTGACAGTGTTGTGTGTATATGGATGTTTTTCTTTTTTGTTTTCCAAGAGCCTCCAACTGATAAAGAAGAACTAGAAGTTTCTGTTGGACTCCTTGTCAGCTCTCATTTCCTGCCATACTTGCAGGGTTTGGGTTTCCAACAACACGTCTCAACTAAAAATCGTTCCCTCCAATGAGGTGAGGAGCAGTTGGATGACAGTGGATAAAGATGTGGTGCTGTTGTCCACCTGGTAATGGAGATAAGTTCAGATTTGGGGTGTGTTCTTTTTTGCAGAAGCCATATAATCATGTGATTGAAGACCCATCTCATTGAACACAGTCAGTAGAAGAGCCCCGAACTCTTTAGCCTTCAAATAAAAATAAAGACAAAGATTAATCTTTCTCTACTTACTGGAAGAGACTCTCATTCCTTGATAACAGAAATTTCCACACTGGATGAAGGGAGAAACAACAACCTCAGTGTTCTGATATTTATCTATCTAGTTGCTACAATCGGTAGTAGCCACACAGGTACATCCATTGGAAGGAAACAAACGCACCCAGTACAACACCTTCATTCTATTGGCTGAAAGGTTGCCAGGCGACGGTACTACTTTGTTCCCAGGGCGAACAGAAAATGATTCACAATCGAGCAGAGAGGTTTGCAAGCGGAGATTTGATCTGAGCAGACAAGTTTTGAGTGTGAGGAGAAAGGTTTAAGAAAGCACAGTGAATATTTGAAGCTTTGAGTATAAGCTTTACAAGTTTTGGGAATAAAACACATGAAATCCTGCTTTCAGACTGAAAATGTGTGTTCTCAAATTATGGCAGAAAAATTCTCCCACAAAACCTCCTCTATTTAGACTATAGTAAGTAGATTAACACAATTTATGTTGTGCATTCTTGTTTATGCTGTAGGTTAATTAAACACACTGCAAAAGCCCGAGCTCCACTCGACCATCACACAAATAATTTTGGTCTAATCCAGCCACCATTTTGGGTCAGTTTCAGATCATGAATGTAAAATCTACAAGGTCATTCGTGCCCTTAAATATGACCAATAACAGCATATCTAAGAATATTTAGCAGCATATTTAAGCATAATATAATATATGAATTGTTACACATCAATATTTTTATTTGGTTTAAATGGACATAAAGTAAAAGCAGCAGAGCAAAGCTAAGAAGCCTGATCGTCTAATGTTCACTAACTTTACTGGAAACGTAAATTAACAAACTCAGAAACCTGTGATTTAATATGCTGGTGTATCTTTATAGCTTCCCTCTCATGTAAGACAGAATATAGATGAGATTTATTACACACAGAGTCAGTGAGACATCGAAACGCGCTCTTGATGACAGTGGGGACAGATGCAGCATGGCCGCCGGGCAAAACGCTACAGTTATCTTCTCTCTGTTTTCCTTTGATCCTCCTAATCTGTCATTTGAAGAAGAAAGCGCCCAGAGCCGGCACATAGACGAGACTCAGTGTTTCCATTCACAGCAGCTTATATAGACCACTCTGAATACATTCCTGTATGTATTTTGCACATATACATATTTACATCTGCAGTAGACTCAAGAAACTCAGAGATTTTAATCTGTATTTTCGGTCCATTTCAGTGTATTTTCATTCAAATGCATAATATCGTACGTCATTTTTTCGTACCTCCACTACAAACTTCACTTTTTTTGTTTATAGAAATGGCCCCACTTAAATGTGGCAAAAGTTAAAGACCAAAAAACAACAATAGTTGTTCTGGTGAATGTTTAAGTTAAAAGGGAAAAAATGCCACTTCACATTAGAAGATAACACCACAGAAGAACATGATTGCATTGCAGCAAAGTTAAAAAATTTCCTCTAATGGCAAGGAAATTACAATGACTCCACAATCTAAAAACTGCTATGTATAAAACAATAAACTACAGTGGACCCTTGCTTATTTGCAGATATTTTCTTAGAGATATAGAAAAATATTTGAATGAAAATGCAGCTTAGGAAGATGAAATGCTACTTGACACTGTATTGGCTAGCATTTTCAAAACAACCAATCCAATAATGGCATTTATTTTTCCTTAGTGCTGATTGGCTGAACCCCAAAGAGCGGGAAAACTATGAATATTGGTTTCTGCAGGAATGTTAAAACAGCTTCCACTGTGTGTATTAAAGCATACTGAGGTATAATTGTTGTTTGAACTATTAAAATAAGTGTTTTTAGAGAAGGTCTCCAGCCCATTTTAAGATTATTTTGCTAATCCAGTCCTGGTTCAAATACACTCCAATCCAGCTGTGGTTTATTTAACATATCACAGTTTGGCTATGGGTTTAGTCCATAAATATTAATGAATAATAACATGAGTAATAATTTATGATCTAGATTTAGAGAAAGGGAGTTATCAAAGTTTCCCCCCTCACCTGTATCTGAACTCAATTGGTTTCTGGCTAAAATGAGGCTAATGAAACTTATTTTGCTAAAAAGAAGCACCAATTCAGCTGTTTGGAAATATGTCCAGTTCCAAAAACACAAAGTTAAAGTGTGAAAAGTAAAGCTGCACCCATCACTCTAATTAAACAAGGTCAGTTTTAAAATGCTATAAAGCTGGCTAACTGACTAGCTTGCTACATTCCCGGTGTTATTCTACTATCTGATTTAAATGTATTCATTAACCTTTTCTTTAGCCCTTTTATGTAAAGTAACCCTTTGATTGTTCTCAAAAAATATATAAATCAATGCAAATCCAGATCTGCTGGTCAAATTAAAGCCTAAATAAACTGAAACACACTAAAATATTTTGCCCTTTTAATTACAAAAACATAAACAAAACTGACTTGGTGTCCCTACACCTCTTTTATTTTTAACAGCCACCAATTATGCGAGCTAATCTGGGCATATTTCCCCGGGGAAGCAGAGACATAATTGGCAGCAATGTGTGCAGTGATATCAGGCGCTGCTGTTCTTGCGTGGCTCCGAAATGACTTGACACATCTGGGAACGGCGGCGCTGCAAACGGTCTGAACTCCACACTCGGCTCCATCAAAAGGGGTCAATTAGGAAAACAAACAGGCCTGGGACTCGTTGTGCATGCAGGAGGAACTGAATTAGGGCAGATGGTAGTCGGGAGACCAAACCTCCCCCGGAGCGATGATGATGATGTGAAGTCTTTGTTTCTAAACATGCAGTGGCAGGAGAGCACTCACATGCATGCAGGCAGAAGTCAGGTTCAAAACCTTAAGAGTTAAATCTGCTTTTTGTTTCCAGTAAAGAAGTAAAGCTGATAAATTCTTACCCAGCAGCATCTCCACTTGTTTTAGGATTCCTCAAATCAGGAAAGTTCAGCAGAACAAAAAGTGTCTCCCAGTAAAGAAAGACTTTTTATTTTTCCTGTGTCTGCGTTCCTTTCTCGGGTCAGTGACACGTCTTAGCCGCAATCCAAAGAACTGCTGCAAAAGAACAACTCACATGGGCTTTAATTAAAAGACTCATGCTCCGCTGATCAGCTCGTCCTTTTCAGCACAGGAAACAGAAAAACCAAGACGGGCTGGAAATGAGCGGAGGACGAAAGAGAAGCTGAGAGAGTCTGAAGAGCGAGCGTGTACGAGTATGTAAGGCAGAGCGAAGGAGGAGGAAACTGAGTGAGGAGAGAAAGAGACTCCTAAATCTCTCTCCCTCTTCGTTCTTACAGCTCCTATTCACGGTTCACACCTGCATGCTCCCTAAAGGACGCGCTATGCTGCTTCCTTCCCCGCATATTTGCCAAACAATGGACCTCAATCCGTTTTCATTCTTCTGAATGGACTGCTGTTGTTCGCACGCGGCTGAAAGTTAAAATCACACAGGATGGATAAAATCTATTAGAAAAGATTTTAAAAGGAGCTTTAGAAGATTTTGTTTCTGAATTAAAAGGAAAACGGTGCCGCTGGTTTTGAAATATAAAAAACTAAAGATCTAAAAGTTGTAAAATATTTCAACTATTTCTGAAGTTAATCTGCAGTCATTTTAGTTTGCTATAATACCACCATAATTAGTAAATATATTTCAGTCTAATAACAGTTTTATTTTATATGAAAGGTGGTAAGCCAAGCACTTTGTATTACTGTGAGTAATTAATTAATATTAAGCTTGTAGAAGCACAACAAAATGTATTTTTAGAGGCAAAACAAGTGTTACTGAAAACATAATAATAACAATCCATGTTGCTTTCAATTGTTGAGCTTAATGATAATATTCATAATCAAATAAAGAAAATTAGTTATTTTTGTGAATGTGTGTTTTATGGTTTAGTATTTAAATTTTTTATAAAGTTGCAAACAATATATATATATATATATATATATATATATATATATATATATTTTTTTTTTACTGCTGTATTTGGAACGCTAATAAATAAATGATAATTTGTACAAAACACACTGAGCATGATTACAAAAAACAAAAACAATAATGCATAAAAACAATCATATGTCAATAATTCTCCCATCTCAAGGCCTAATGATGATAAGTAACAAATCCCCATTAAAAGTATGATAAGGAACCATTTTGTTTAATTTAAAAACAAAAATATGCATGTTTCCCTTTAGAGGATTAACATATTAATATTTCAGGCTGAAGTAGTTTTAAAAATGTCTGACGTTGAAAAAATATCAATTTCCTGTTCATTAGTTTTTGAAAACAGCTAATGAGATTTTAACAGAGCACTGGTTGAGGTTAAACATATTTTTTTGTAGGATTATTAATTGTTTTGGTCCCTAATAGAGGATGAAATCATCAAGCAGATTTCACAGGGACTCTCACACAGAGCTTGTGTTCCCACTGCGCTCCTCTCTGGCTCCTTGTCCATTTCAATAAATGTGGTGTGAAAACACAACACTGACAAAACCTGACAGTTTTACACTTGATTTCAGGCTGTTGCACCTAAATGAAACGTGCAGAAAAAGGACTTCAGGCGAAATGATCACATGTTGGCAACACGCATCGAGCTTTTATCTTGTCATGAATCTAGAAAACTCCCCACAGATGCTGTTTGTGGACTCTGCATGCACCTGACATGCTCCGCCGCTTATGGAAACTACAGATTTGTTAAAGGTTGTGGGGGAAGAATGAGGTTGCAGAAACAAGGGCTTCAATATGGCAACAGCATCTGACAGATTAAAAATAAGAACAGTTCTCGAACCTGAAATTTATAAACTTTGCAGAGGGTTACAAAAAATAAATCCTGTCACTTTAAATCCAAATAAGCTTCTGCTGGCCAAAACAACCAACACAACGTTTGCAATCTCAAGTAAAAATGGCAGCAAACTGATGCACAATTATACAACCAGACATCTTTGAAAAGCAGAAGTAGAGCCTCCTGCACAACCACAAAAACGAAGCAAGTGGTTTCTGAATAATAAATCAACAAAACACATATTTTCCAGCAGACATTGTACAGCGCATACAGACCAGACAAACGTGCTGAAGCTGGTTGCTAGGTATCAGTGCAGTGTGACTCAACAATTCAGAGGCTTTTGAAATGGCTCATTTTCCACCAAAAAATATTCTTATTGTAAAAAAAACAGCTGGGAGTTTTTTTTAAGCATTTGAGTTGTTTTTAAAAGCAGGTTAAAGGTGAATTTTGCACAACAGGTTCCCTTTGAAGGAAATTCCTTTAAGTAGAAAACCAAAAAGATCGATTTGCTTAATACTTATGAATAGACTCACAATCACAACTATGCACTCTTTTGACTATTATATGCACTGCAATGATTGATTACTGTGCTCCTCAAGGTTTTTGGCAGCAATGTGACGCCATACTAATGTTATTTAATATGAGGCAGTGTCACATAAGTATTTCCTTTATGTTTGAACAATTAAAACATCCAAAAGGCACACAACAAGGCATTATATCTCCATAAGCATTACTTGGCATTATTTAGCTCATTTGGTTATTAGTAGGGTGTAATGAGATATTATCCCTTGAGCTTTTGCAATATCTAAAAACGTATTCCTTGTAGGACGTAGATATTAACATGCCCTGTAGTGTTGACAAAGTCAGCTGTTAAAAATCAAGCTGGTTAATAACACATAATTACAGTAGCATTCAAGAAGCTGCCACCATATTAAAGAAGTAGTCTCTATAATGTCAAAAGTACAGGGTTTCCCCCAGTGTATTATAAGCCTGGCGGGCCACCAGGCTTTACTTGTGTCCCCACCAGGTTTATTTATTTAAGTCTTTTTAAAATGTTTGCATTTTTAAAACTTTATAGTTGGTGTTCAGGTGTTAATCTTCCAATAACACATGATTATCAAGTGATATTTTAAAATTTCCTGTCAACTTTCAACATTTTTTAACTGAAAAACACGGCAGGCTACTGGACGAATGACTGCCCTGGCGCCCAACCACCAGGCTTAGCAAGTTTTCTGAGGGAAACCTTGATGTTAGTATCTGCTGTGGAGCTATCTTGCAATTATTTAATGTGTCTGAACTTGACTTAAGCCTCCTAATCTTTATGAAATGATTATTTTAATTGTGCAAGTTCAAACATAAAGCATTTCTGAATACTTTTAGCCTTTGGAACAACCTTCATTTGGGGACAGATGAAACCTGGACTGAGTAATTTATCAAACATATCGGAATTGTGAAAATTGTAAAAATCATTTTAAAAAATCTGGATTCTTCCTTTTTTAGTTTTACAGAGAATATTGCTAAAACCTCTCCTTGTCTCATGAAACAATCATGGTTCATCATCTCTTTGTTACACCCCCAGTTATTAGATAGACTAATAAGCATAGCTAAGTGTTGCACATTTAATGACATTTCTCATTTTGACATAGCTGCAAATCTGTTAACTGCACAAAGTAAAAGCACTAAATTTGTGAAGCTGCTCTGCTGTATGTAATACATGAGCAGAAACAACTCAAAGCTGCGGCTGATGGATGTCTGTAAATTATGTTTCTGGAAACTCTGCCCCTAATGGCTTCTTCTTTGCCACAGCTAACCTCTAATAATGTATTTTAGTTTACAGGACCCCGTCAACCTTGAGAAAAACATTTAAGCTTCTCTGACTGCAAAAGAGCTACTTTTAAGAAATTTTCCATTAGTGAGATTTTATTTAAGGAAGACAAAAAGCTTTGATTTCCCCTTTCTGGCTAAAATTACCATATATGATGTAAGCAGTGTTCAAGGTCATAACTCATAAAAAACAACATTTTCAGGTTGGAAAGTTTGCAGAGCATCTAAAAGGAGACGTTCTGCACCAGCTTTTCTCAGATTGTGTTGGAAATGTGGGGAAATATTTGTTGATCTGAAGATGTAGTTCTGCTTTAAGCTGCACCAGGATACAAAATATGTATCAAGTCAAGTTAGAGTTTATTTATAAAGCACTTTAAAAGCAACCAAAGGTGACCAAAGTCAAGTGGTTAGTACATGCACATAATAAAGAACAACAAGAGAAAAAGCATAAGACACAGATTAAAACTAGATAAATATAAAGTTATTTTGTGGAAGTCATTGTAAGTCAAGATCAAAAATGATTCTTTCAAAATATTTAAAACTCTCAAAGGGCGAGGTTGGTCTGTCTCACTGGCAGGATGAGTCCAGGAGCCAAGTCGTCAGTCCCGGGGGTGCCAGAACATTAAAATGCTAAAAGTTATGAATTCACTAGTATGTTTGCTCAGAAAGTCTGGTTTGTTTGGGGAGGTGTGAATTGAACTCTGGTTTGTCAAAAACCTAGATCTCAGTTTGGTTGAAGTGAACTTTGATGTGCATATGTGAATGCCAAGTGGACTGGAGACCCCTCCAAAAGCAGGAAGCATTCTGGGTAAATACAACCAAAACAAACATACAACCAAAACAAACATTTATACAAAAAATAAATCCTACAATCACCAAAATCTGACGCTGCTCCATTTTTAACATTTTGTAAAGAAGGAAGTTGCGCTCATGTCTTCTTCAGAGATTTTTGTGTCGTTTCCTTCAGTGGTTCTTGGTGCAGCGCCCCCACAGGCGAGGAGGGGAACAGCAACCGTTCGTTTGACAGCGCAGAGTGAAAGCAAACATGTAACAAATGTTGCAATTTTGGTTGTGAATCAAATTTAACTCCACTGAACTATCAGGTGTAAAAACAACCTTAAAAACCAACAGTGTTTTTAAATCAATACGGTGCTGGAAACTCATGAAGTGAAGCCAGTATTGGTGATATGTGGTCATGCTTCCTCTTACCAGTAAGAAAACAGGCTGCTGCATTCTGACTAATTGCAGATAATGAATTAATCAGAGTGGACTACAATAAACCAGCCACGATAATATAAGGGCCAGATCCTTGAGATGAGGATAGCCTTTGACCTTGGCTATAAGTCTTAGTTGGTAGAAGCTTGACCTCCAGCTTGTCAAATTTAAAATTTCTGTCAAACGTCACACCACGGTTCTTCATAGATGAGGGAGGAATAGTAGAAAATAGATCTAAGAGATCACAGATGTAAGCATGACCTTTTAAAAGTGGAAGGGATGCTTGATTTCACATGAATCCCTATTTTTATTTTTATCGACCCGTAGGCACAGTCTTACAGGAAACCATGCATGCAAACTTCATGCAGGATTCAAACCCAGAACCTTCTCACTGCAAGGCAACAATAAAAATAAGGTCACAGACACAAGATCCACAATAAAAGCCAAATCAGACACCGTGCAGCTCAGAGTTTTTTAGTTCAGACAGATTAGGTGGGCTGAAAATGTCAAGCGGACATTGGGGTTAGTAGGGTATGAAACGCACATGATACGCTGCTAGCAGATTAACATGAAATGGAGCACAACTGAGAGATTACATCTTAATATTTCTTCACTGTCCTGTAGTTTTAAATCCACCAATCCAGACACAAAACCTAAAAAAACCATAATCGTGATTTGAAAGGACTCCGCGCCTCTGTTCTGTTCTTCAGCAGAACGGTGATAAGTGATTTGCTCCGTTCCCTTTTCAAAAGGCCCCCAGTGAGAACAGTCTATTAAAATCTCTTTTCATTTGTGCAATCACTTGAAGAAGCTGGAAAAAAAAACCCCAGGAAAGCTGGTTCAGCTGTGAGAAGGGATTGGAGGGAACAAGTATTATTAGATGTTTCATTGCTGCACAGTCTGATTTATACTAACAGTCACCTTAATTGACTTGGCTTGTCCTCTTTTCTCTTCTTAGCTGTTAAATAAGCAGCAGAGACAGTAGCTGCCTAAGAAAAGTAATGTGAAAAATGCAAAATCTGCCTTATTTGGAGGTTTTTATGTAGCTAAGTCTTTGCCCATCACAACATTAAAAGGTGAACGCACAAACTTTCTGTTGGTTTGATAAAAATAACATATAAAAAGCCTCATAAAATACTTGTTACTTCCAAGGTTTCCCCAGAAAACTTGCTAAGCCAGGTGGTTGGATGCCAGGTGGTAAGACATTAATATTAAACTCACTCCACTAGTGCCACAATCATAATGAAGCTAAAAAAAAAATAAAATCTAAACTACATATATATATATAGATATATATAATATATAAATAATTCCCTTCTCACCCTCCGCGGGTGGTCTCTTTCATCCTCTGAGCTCAGGTCCTCTACCAGAGGCCGGGAGCTTGAGGGTTCTGCGCAGTATCTTGGCTGTGCCTAGAACTGCACATTTCTGGACTGAGATGTCTGATGTTGTTCCTGGGATCTGTTTTAGCCACTGCTCTAGTTTGGGGGTGACTGCCCCGAGGGCCCCGATGACCACAGGCACCACTGTGGTCTTCACCTTCCAGGCCTTCTCCAGTTCCTCTCTGAGGCCCTGGTATTTCTCCAGTTTCTCATGCTCCATATATATATTATTCAATTGGAGTATTTAGGAAGATGCATTTTACAGCAAAAGGGAAGTTTCTGCTTCCTGTTTGCAGGATGGAAACTTTTCTGCATTTTTGTCATGTTGCAAACACAAGCTTCAATGTATTTCATGGGATTTTATAAGCTATACCAACAGAAAGTAGTGCATTATTTATAAGTGGTACAAAAAGGATACAAAGTTTTCAAAATGTTATACAAAAACAACTCCAAAAGGTGCAGACTAAGTCAATGCTATTTGTTCTTTTACACTAAACCACATGCTAACTAAACATATTGTGACGATTATCTAAGTTTTGACTGCATCCAGTATTGATATTTTGCATGTAAATTAGTAGTTAAAAGTCTTGTTTATTATAAAAATACAAGTTGTTTCCATAAAAAGCTTAAAGTGAATAACGTGTTCAAACACAGACGTATGCATAGAGAAGCATCCTCAATATTTCGCCCATCTCACCATTAGAAATGAATCAGTCAGGCAGGTTAAGTATGACTGATGATCTGCAAAAGGCCATTATCTGACACAGAAAAAGTCAATAATGTGATCATGATGACAAAATAAGGTTCAAATAAGGGAGAAATTAGCCAGTAGATTTAAATTTATTTAATCTTTTGTGCTGTGTGAGACTTGAACAGCTAAATATGTGTGCCAAGCCAACAGCAATAGACGGCATCATAAATCAGCATTAGAAAAGCGGCATTTTACCGGCCAGTTGTTCATTAGACTCCTTTACTTTCCCAAATGCAGATTGATCAAGCCAGGCGGAGACGCAGAGTGACACAGGTGTTTCTGACGGGAGGTGATTAATGATCCTTCAACAGAACAGGTGCTCAGAAAAAGCTTGTTTGAAGCAGCATTCTTAGCGTGCAATAATGCAAATGCTAACACATAAAAAAGTAAAGAAAATTCCAAAATATTTCTACCAGTTTTGTGGCTCAAGTTGTAATATTTTACAATATAATGCAAGTTTGCACAAGTTAGTCCATGAAAAGAAGTAGTTCTATAATTTCATAATAAGATAGGAGACAAACCAGTAGGAATGAGTGATATATCCGGTATTCAGTAGAAATGATAGAAATTTGGCCTACGATAAGGATCTGCAATCTACCGACCAACCACGGGAATGCTTGTTGATGACATAACCATCCAGCATCAAAGCAGAGCAAACAGGAAGCAGCGTGTGAGCGAAAGGGAAGAGATCAATCAAAAGACAGGTGTAAAAAGTAAATTATCTGGACCTGGTTTGGGTTTAGCCTCCGTTGGTCTGAGCGCGACGCTCAAGAGGAGTGCAGCAGATGTCACGGTCAGATAGCGGGGAAATGAAGGGTAAAAGCGCATGCAAGGTCAGTGGGGGCCCCGCCGGGATGCGCACACTGTAAAACATTTGAGCCACATTTAGTTGTGTCTACTATCTTCTATTCTTTAAGTCACATAAATTTAGTGAGTTTTAGGTTTTGAACCTAAATGTGTGAGTTTGTGAAAGATGGACCTTCAGCAGTAAGCTGTGTTAACTTTTTATTAATTTTGTCAAACCTCCAAGAGTTGAATAAACTAGCACTTAAAAAAACTGAAAGAAGAAAAATACAGGAGTGGGAACTATTTCCCAGAATGCTTAGCTGCATGTTTTTGTATCATCATATGGAAGCGCATTACATTGATCAGACTCTTGCTTTATTAAGGAAAATGTTTATTTTAAGTTTCCGGTTCACACTAAATGTTTTTAGCAGAATTTATTGTGATGTTTAATAAAATTCATTATCAGATCAGAAGTTGAAACAAGAATTTTAAATATTCTAAAGTAAAATAAGTTATTTTAACTTGATAATGTGAGTGAAAAAACAGAAATGTGTGAGGGCAGTTTTTTCTTTCATATTGTGAAATAATTATTTGGTTTAAACTGTAGCTTTAAGTTAAAACTCGCAATTCAAGATTAATGCACTTAAAAAACAATATTTAGACAACTGTCTCTTGTTGTTAAATTAACTTCATGAACTTTAATTTCTGAGTTCAAACCAAAACAATTTTCTTGTTGACTTAAATTGCATTTTTAAGGCAGCAGGTGAACTTTCATTTTCAAGTTATACCACCTTCAAATGTTTTAGAGTGTAGGGGTAAAGTTGACTGTGTCCAAAGGACCCTGTTTCTTAACCCTCCCGGTTCCCATTGTCTTAGCGTGATGCTCAGAAGGAGCGCAGCAGATGTCACGGTCAGACAGCGAGGAAGCGCCGTGGGGCGAGATGTCGTCTTTTCAAAACCACAAAAAACATAAAAAAATAAAAATAAAAAAAATAAAAAATCTGAAGAAAAGGAAAAACTCGTAAAAGCACACTACAACCCCGCCAGACCGTATATTGTGACTGCCATACATTACAATATGTATGGCTTAAAATGTAGGAATTTTAAGCCATATTCCTACATACCAGGTCATTTTTCTGTAAGCAAACCATGTATGTGCATTGGACTGAGTACAATAAATCAGAAGAAGCGCTGATGACACAACAGCCCTGCAGTAAATAACATTTTGTCAAAGTTCATAACGTTTTTGTTCAGGATGGAGCAGTTGATGATTAAACTGTGGTCATTTTGAGCCAACATGAGTGATGTCAAACAAACACAAAGATATGAGATTTTCTGTCCAGGTTGACAAAACCCAACATGTTGCTCATCTCATAATTTCGGGTGTTTTATTAGAAAAGACTGCAACTTTTGCGTAGATGTTTCACTGCATAAAGTTTTACCTGATGTTCAACAACTCTGCAGAGGTATGCCTAATAAAAACAATGATCCCTGAACAAGTCTACAAGTTTTCAATTATTTACAGATTCTGAAAGTGTGGATCCTAAGCTTTCCAATGACGTCAAATACATAGAAATAAAAAAGAAGTTGTTCTTTACTAACAATTGTTGTGTGTATTATTATTAACCACATTTTAGAGCTATTTTTAATTTAGAAGCCGAACAAAAGATAAATAGACTAAAGTTGTGGCAGAAATAAAAATCCTCTTCTGCACTATTAAGTATAAAAATTACCCACCCATTTCTATCAGTTCTATTTATTTTCTGATTAAATAATAATAAAAAAAACAAACAGCTGTTGACACGCAAGCAGAGCATTGCAAGCAAACAAAGTCGTTCAACAAATGACTCGGTCACCACCACATTTTCAAAAGAATCAAATCACTCATGAATGATTCATTCATGAGTCATTCATGAATGAATCATGAATGACTCATGATTCAGCAGGTTTGACTCAGCAGTCAAACCTGCTGAGTCAAACTCTCAGCAGGTTTGACTAGTTCCTCCGATCATATAAATATTCCAGGGTTGTTTTCTTTCCACTGATAGCTTCAGTTTTTCTTGAGAGTGACTCGGTTTTAAGCCAGTTATCCATTATTACTTTCAAACGCAATCGTTTGGTAAGCTAGCTGTAGCGCTGCACGTTGAGCTGACGTCACCGCAAATAAAGGGTTGCTTACATGCAGTACCTCGCGGACCACTAGGGGGCTCCCACGGACCACCAGTACATTGTGTATTTTAATGTGTTTTTGTTTGTTTGTTTTTTAGCTATGTGTCCTATGCCGATTGCTGTAAATTGTAAAAGCGGGTATTAAGCAGTCTGAAAGTGAGTGTGTATTGAGACATGTTGACGACCAGCAGCCCCCAAATATGCTAACAAAGATTTCTAAAAGCAAGCCAGCGTTATGTTGACCTCATGTGCTCCTACCTGCGCTGACAGCTTTTGCCAGTCGGCGAAGCCTCCTCTGATGCGTCTTGCCTCTGTAGTGGATCTGCGCCTGGGCGCTGGAGTTTAGCCTTATGTTGCACACCTGGCACATGGTGGCGCTGCTGCTGCCCTGCCGACGCTCCCGCTTGGCCTTAAATCCAACCCTCACCCTCCTCACCCTTTCATTCTCCTCTTCTTCTTCTTCCTCCTGGCCTTCCTTACTTTTGGTGGGAAGGTTGTTGTCCATCCACTCGTTTTTCTTTGGACGTTTCATAGTATCTAGGATGGGAATGATGAAAGGAGAAATCTGCATAAGATTTATTTCATAATAATTAAATTGCAAAAGTTTTCACACCTGTTGAAATATTTCACAAATTTATCATTGGTAGTCATATGATACACAAATACAAGCTAGTGCATAACTGTGAAGAGGAATAACATAATAAATGGTTTAGTTTAGGTACTATCCCATTAAAAAACATTGAAGTATGTGGCTATAACGTGACAAAATGGGGAAAAGCTCAGGAAGTATGAACAGGAACTGTATGTAATTGTCGAATCGTCCACAAGGGGGCAACAGAGTCGCACAGTTTCCTGTTTTTACATATTCAGTGGCAGCTTTAAGAGATTTTTCAGGCATACAAAGGTCACTTTGTTTATTTATCTCCAGACTTTACACTGACAAAAATATGCCAAACTCCAGATGGATGTGTCAAACATCTCAGAGTCAGACAGAAGCACATCGTTCCTACATGCCTGTATGTATAATAAAAGCTGATTTGAATGTGTTACATGTTTCTCAGTGAAAGCATGCAGCTTCACTACCTGTAATGGCTGAGCAATTATGGCACGCTGACAGCATAAATCAAGCTGCAGCTAAACACCCGCTGTGCTCTAAATGCAGAAATGTCATCCAAAGTCTGATTGAATTCTTTGTTTTGCTTCTGTTCATATGATAATGGAATCAATTAAGTACTCATGTTGGACATTTTATCCCCTGGCTTCTCCATCCTCCCCCCGCCCCACCACATCCAGGAACCACCATCGGTAAAACGTTAGCAGCTCTGGAAATTCGGCTTCGTGTCGAGATGAAAGCAGAATGTAAATGTGTTTGTTGGAATTCATCAGCCCCCAACCAGCGACACGGACTTCAAAGTCGCAGCACATCAGCACAATTATCTGAATCAAGCCCTGGCAGTCTGATAGATGGGGACATGAGCGACTGCTGCTGGGGATGATAACCGCGTTTCTGGACGAAATGAAAACACACAAAGGTTTAAATAACACAACAGCGCTTATCAAAGCAAGGTGGAGATGCACAAAATGCCTTAAAATTCATTAACGTTGGATTGAAGCAGAATAGCCTCACTTTGGAAAATTTAGGGGAAATAAAGGGTTTAGTCTGACATTTATTCAGTGGAACTGAAAAATATTTGTTTTTAGGTCTGTCACAATAACAAATTCTGCTGGACGATAAATTGTTCCAAAATTTATTGCAATAAACAATAGCATTGCTGTTTTGAGACCGTTTCTATATAAGATAATGGTAATTGCAAAATAATAATGCAAGAACATATTCTGTTATTGCATTACTGGAAGACATTTTAAATATCCAAAATAAATATATAAAACAACAAATAAAATTAATTTTGAAGTCTTTGTCAGCAACATGTCTTCAAAAAAAGGGCTAGTTAAGACCAAAGCACCAAACTGAAGATTTTTATCCTCCAGTTTTTGGTAGAAAGAGAGAAAAAAAAGCAATAAATGATAAATCAGGCCAATGGACATTATTGAGTTTGTTTTAATTTATCATGCAATTAACTGATTTATTGATTATTGTGACATGCCTATTTTGTTTTTTAAACTGCACCACAACTGAAAATCCTAAAAAAAAATAAATCATAACTGACTTATTTTTTTAGTTTAAGCTCAAGCAGTCTAAGAAAATTTTTTTTAATCATCTTCTCATTTCCCTGGATTATTAATAAGGCATGACGTATGCTACATGCCTGCCAGGCTGTTTGTTTCTCTTTCCCCTTCCCTTTTGTCTCTTCACAGGTACTAGGGAAAGCTGGTGTCAATCTCCCTGATTGATCCTCATCAACCATGGGCCAATCAGCATCCAGGAGGCCTTATTTAAGCAGCCCAGCTGGGAGCTGAGGAGATCTCTCCATCTGGCTCTGTGACCTGTCTCATGTCTTGTTGCTCTTTGTGTGAAGGTTTGTGGTGGGAGTTAGAGGGCGAGGTAAGCTTGGGGTACCCTGTACATGTCATCACGTAGGTGTTTTTCTGTTAGATACACTAGGTAAGTAGGTGGGTGCCACCCATGTGAAGTTTTGGTGGAAACTTTTGTTAGATTAGATAGGCAGGGTTTCTGTTTTCTCTTTTGGGGCCGTAACACGTAGACTACTACTACTTTTACCCACTTCTCAAAATGGGAAAGACAATCAAACATTTTATTCCAAGATGCTTCCTTATCTTCATAAATCAAGAAATGAGTACAAGAAAACAACACAAACAGGAGTGGAGGAGGACCTTAGTTTTTCTTTAATTAGGATGGAAAGGGAGGTAAACTCCAAATCTCCATAGCAACTAGATTCCAACTACGTCACAAGCGGGTAGTTTTAGATAAAAACACCCTTCTGTCCTACCATCACAAATGTAAGCATGTTGCTATGCGCTTCTGCCGCTTTAACTAATTTTTCTTGATATCTAAATCTTATTGACAAGTTGTATGGATTAAATATTTGTCACCAGGAATAAAAAAAGTAACATAAGAATTATGATTTATTGTGAGGACGATGTACTGATAATGTTTTGAAAGGCCAAAAAATGACACTATCAGTAAACATTAGTATATTAAACTAATACTAATTTGTTTTAGGCCCCACTTTGCTTTCAATAAAAACCTTTTAGGTATAAATAGATTTAAAAAAGGAAAATACAAATAGAAAAACAAGCCACTTGATATTTTAAAACGCAGTATTTTTGGGTTCTGTCAGATAGAGGCTGGATAAAAGTTGAATGTTTGTATATTGTTTTCTAGAATAAACAAAAATCATAATTACCTTCTAGCCTGATTATAACTGGGGCAAGCAGACATCGGACTGACTGAATTAATCAGTACTTTTAAATACATGCAGACAAAAGCTTGTTAAATGAATTAAACATAATTATATTGACATGATTTAGATAGATTTTTTTTTTAAAAAAGGAAAATAATTATGTTTAAATTATTAACCAGCAAACTTCTGTCAACTTCTAAAAAAAATGTTTATTTCACAATCAGATACATTTTCTACGATATATTAGAAACCGATTTGGTTTCAAACTTGCCGACCAGCTGATTTTTAATGGCTGAAGTCAGACGGTCGTGTTTGCTGATATTTAACAACGCGCTCCAACACCAACAGTTAGTGTGTAAACCTCGCAGCACATAAATAACTGGAGCTGCTCCATTCACTCCTCCTCCTCCTCATGATGACAGCTGGAGCTGGCACCAGCCGCACTAATAAAAAGCAACTTTTAACAGGTTGCCTGCAGGCCAGCAGCTGCTGGAAGCTGCTGGCGCTTCAGCCTGCCGGTCTGGCATGAGACCAGTCCTCTGTGTGGACAGGATGGACGCAGAGAGGGACGTCCAAATGCAAAAATACTTTATTAAATTAAATAAAATTCAAATAATTAAATACATTTAAGAAATTTAAATTAAATAAATCCAGCAGAACCTGCAGCTGACATTGCACACTGAAAACTTTCACGTTTAATTAGCGCAGCTATTTTTTTGATTGTGGTACATTAATTTCTATTGAGAAAATTCCAGCTCTTCAAAGTGAAAACACAAAATCTTACCAAATATTTTGCCTGTAGTGCAAATATCTTACTCCACCTGAAATAAGACAAAACTAACTTAAAAGTAATTTTTCAGCAAGATATGTGAAAACCTGAACTACTTACACAGAATGTTTTACTTACAAACATGTACTTTTTTATCAGAATTATTGGCTGAAAACAAGCTCATATTTCTTGCTAAAAGTTACTTTTAAGTTAATTTTGTCTTATGTCTAGATATTTGCACTAGAAACTAAGAAATAATTGGTAAGATTGTGTGTTTTTGGAGTATAATACAAACAAATTTATCCTTTCATATGATGTAAAAAAAATTCACAAATTAAGTTACTGAGACTTTTTAGTTATCAAAATTGAAAAAAGAAAGTTTTGTTGTACTTGTAAAGTTGTTTTAGCAGGACATGTTCCAAAATCTGTGAAATTATACATCTAAATATAAAGTAGTAAAAGTGGAGATAAACAGCAGGTTTTTCACAAATACCAAAAAAATAAATAAAATAAAAATCAAAGTCATGCAAGAATTAAACTTTGTTTGCTGTAAAAACTAAATTATATCATCACTGTAACAAAAGTAGTACATTTCTCTGCAGGAAAGTCGAGTCAAAAATGTAACTGTTGGGAGTCAAGGTGAGGCTTTTAAACCAAATGTTCAGCTTGGCAGTGGTACCATCATACTGTGGGACTGTTCTGCTGTCACTTGTACACAGTTAAGAAGGTGGAATAAGAAAGAAGATGGTTGAAAATTGGACAAACTGGATGTTCCAAAAACAAAAATATTTCAAACATCTTCTGAAATAATCTTCCCAACACTCCAACATCGGCCATTTTGAAAACCGATGGAATAGAAGATGAAAAGCACATTTTAGTAAGGTGTATGCTTATATTTAAGTAAAGTTTAAATGGAATAATAATCACTTATAAATTGACAGAAGTAATCAAACATAAGATGTCACCTCTTTGAGTAGGTCTATCTAAGAACACAGTATCTCTGGTTATTTTAATGGTCAACTTATCGGATCCCTGTGGCTCTTTAAATACCGTCACTCATCAAACTGTCTGAAGCTCCAGGGTGAGACAAGACAGCATCATACAGCAGGCGAGAGTCACTTCAGCTGATAGTCATTTACACAGTAATGAGAGAAATGTCAACAAGGTGGCAAACAGGCCTAACAAAAGGTACTGTTGCAATAAATATATCAAAAATTCACTTTTTTATCCTTCTTGTTTAGTAGAATGATGATAATGCACAGAGGATCGTCAGGGCTGACCTACTTACATTTGGGACTTTTACAGATCAGGGGTCAGGAAAAGGTCGGCTAACATCTCTGCAGACCCCACACATCCTGGACACAAACTGAAACGTACACCAAAGGAATGCTATCATTGCATTTTAGGCAGTAAAATATTTATGTTCTCATTTAAAAAAGGTATTGTGATTTTTTGGTTATTTGCATAATTAGTATTAAAATATGTTAGAAAAATCTGTTGAATGTTTCAATTTTTTATGTGATTAATTGCCATTCTAACTGATTATGAATGCATCCCTAATTTAAAGTGAACTCAGATATTTACACTAGGGTCAAGAACAAAAATATTTTGTATGATTTTGTGTTTTTGCAGTGTCAAAAAAGGAATAAAATATCTAATTTGAACCAAATTCTGAGAGAATAAAGAGGTAAAATCACTCAGTCAGCATGTGGATTATTGTCCTGGACTTTCAACGGTAGCTCACAGCTCTAGATGACACCTCTCTATTTATAGCTGCTAATTATATGTAACAGTATATCCATTTTTTGTTGTTGCTGCTGCTTAGCCTGACACTCTGCCCTCTGTCTCCATACAACCATATGCTGCCGACCCTTTAACAGCCACATATAACTACAAGGTGTCCTATGAATATTCTTCAGAGAACCAAGTCCTCGTTTTAGACCCGCCTTTGAGAATTAAGACAAAACAAATCCCACGCCCCTGCAGGCCTTTAATCCGTCTGAACCCGGCTGCCATCAAGGAAACTTCCTGGAAAATTTGCCCATATGCAGGGCTGCTGCAGACAGGAGGTTCTGGCACAAACGTGCTCTCTCTGAGAAGTGGCATTAGAAAGAGTTCCCGCTCCACAACACCTGTCCACACTATTCCATTACATCAATGAGAGACAGCAGAGCAGCCGCGGAAAGACGGGATCATGGAGGAATATAAGTTAGAACTTGCACCCAGAGCGATGAGAGAGCAGATTTCAGAGGAAGCGCCCGGGATCCCAGAACAGTGTTTTCTTCCTGACTGTCAGTCCTCAAAATAAACACCGAACAAGCAAATTACAGTTCGACTACAGCTCCAGCTGTGTTGCTAGGCAACCCCGACATCCTCTGTGAAAATCGCTAAACAATTTCTACGGAAAGTGCAGGTCAATTATGCTGCAATTTGTGCAGAAGAAGAAGAAGGGAAAAAAATGGTCAAACATACTTTTGCACAGCAGACCAGAGGATAAATCTAACAAGGGTTGAAGAAAAGGAATGATAATTACACTTCATTTAAAAAGAAAACATACTGTACACATGTCCCTCTGTACACTCTTTGTGCTAAATATCATAAATTAATAACAGCAGATTATAGATTACATAAAATAAAAGTGCAATTGAGAGTGAGCTGGTCAATATTTTGCCTATAAATCTGGATTTTTAATTGTTTAAAGCATTTAATAGGCCACTAATGCAAGCAATCAGAAAGACATACATCTATAAAGTAAAACAAGAACACGATCTATAAAGTGATTTTTTTTATTAATGAGGTCTGGAAGTAATCAGGTGCAGAAAAGTTGTCAATCGTTTAAGTCGTGATATATTAACTCTCCTCAGTCGTCTTTGTCTGACATTAAAATTTACTCGATTATGGAGCACAAATCACAGTAAGTCTGTAAGGGTGCCCTTACTTTTTCACATCTTTCAGGTTGCACAGTAATATTGAATTATTAGCAGTTAAAGTTGCCATTTTAAAAAGAAATTAAAGTAATTTCAGCTTCAACACATTTTAAATAGACTTTAACAAAAGTATGATCATATTGATACCCAGACTGAATTTGCACACAATATTCTTAAAATTAAATTTCCATCACTGGTCCACAGTTTTTAGGTTATATTTACATTTGTTTACCTAACAAAATACTTTCACATCTTTATTTTACAAAGACAATATTGTTGAAGACTTGACAATGTTTTCAGTCTGCATGTGGAAACCAGGACACATCAGAATTACCATTAAGTTTTATTTAATTTGTTTTGAAATTGGAGGCACTGTTATCAATTTATGTCGGAAGGAGAAGTTATGGTTTTAATACTCTGATATTTGATTCCAGAAACTTTAGCCACCACCAATCAGCATTGGTTCACTTATTTTATGGATATAACAGAAACAACTTATTGTTGTTTCTCCAGACTTTTGCTGGTGTCTTAAATTCTGTTATGCTGCTCTTGGCAGTTGGCCGTTGCCATAGCAACCAGTAACTGACAGGTTGCTAAGGCAACCTGTCATACAGTTGCCATTCTGTAGCTGTGGCAATGTTGGGTTCAGCTCCGTGTTTTCTTTACAAATATTATATTTTAACATATATTTTAGACAAATTTAATCATATAAAGTGTTTCATGAGTAATCTTGCTATGTTTTGTGTACATTTTTAACTGTTATCATTATTAATGTCCATTTTAGCTATGTTTAATTTTCCAACTGCTAACTGCTGGTAACTGTAGCTCTGTAGTTTGTTTAGGGTTACTTATTATATTTTATTTAATGTATAGGTGCAGAAGCTGCTGGACTGATGTTAACCACCAACTTGATTTCTTGTTTTGTTAGAGTAAATTCAATGAACCTGAGTCTGTTGTGAAGTCAACCTACTGGACCTGAGACGGACATAGACGAGTTACATATAACATAAAATGTACAAATAATTTACTGTAATGAAATAAAAACATAACAGTACTTCAAAAAATAAATACACAAGAAGCATTCATATGAGATAGATATTTTCAGTTTTAATATAAATGAATTAAATACCAACAATACTTACATAATTATGTGCATTTAAAAGGGAGCTCTTCTACTTAAAGGATCCCTAAGAGATGCGTGACTCACCTGGACGGCTCAGTGGAATATAAATGTGCTGGACTGGGAGACGCACACCAACAGGGTGCTCAAACGCCCTGACCCTCACAATAACATACTTTAAGAAATGAGCAGAACAGAGCGCCGTGTTGCTACACAGAAGCCCACAGTATGAGTGGTCCTCCATGTCGCTAGACAAGGTCATGTGCAAAATGTTGCACTAATATAATGCAGTGATTCACAGTGTTAGGTAAGTGAGTGGGAGCTGTTTAGACTGTGAATATTTTTAGACTCTGCTTCCCTTGAAGTGGTACCGGAAGCATGGGGCAGCGACGCTCCACATGGACTTAATGTTGAACTAAGCGAACGTGTAGATCAGGGGTGTCAAACTCATTTTCGTTTTGGGCCAAATCAAGATCATTAATGCTCCCAAAGGGCCGATTGTGCCAGAATATATTGATAAAACCTGTTCAAAAAATGTTAAAATATTAATGAATTATTAGTATTATTGAATATCTTTTCAGTTCCTCCAGGATGTGATGCTTTTTGTGATTTTTTATTTTTTTTTTTGCAATAAAAAAATTATTTGTGGCACTGATTTGGAAATATTTGTGCTTATTTATGACTGTTAATGCGACCTTTTATTACTCGCTGTATAGATCATGGACTATAATTGAACATCAATTAATACTGAGGCAGCTGTTTAGTACAAGTCTGAAAGTTTTTGACAATTTTTGAGAAAAATCCACAAAATATGTGCTGGACTTTGTTGTTGAATTTCCACGATAATTCTCAAAAAACTGGAGGGACTGATTGATATAATTTGGCAGTAAACGGATAAAAACTGCATTGATTTAATGGATAATGTAATACTTAAGCACATTTAGTGTTTTGTCTAGAATTTAGAGGAGAGGAAACCATGTAGAATACCTTGGATAGCTACCACAGTGGTTGTAATGATAGTTTTTAACTCAGGTTTGATGAAGACGACAGCCTCTTCAATAAATTATAGAATTTGTACTCTTTTTGGTAAAATTGTAGCAGAGCGCTGTCTTTTTCTTAATCCCAGTTTTCTCCTGTTTATGTGATTGTTTGTTTTGTTAGGTGGAGCTCTCTGTAAAACTAAATGCCAGTCTGTACAGAAAGGAGCCGAGATACGGATGAAAATAAATAAATGCCATCTTTTCTCCTCTTTCACCATCAATATTTATGTTAGTCACTTGTATCTCCTAGACCAACCAAGTGAAACACTTTTTATTAAACGCAGCTTTTTATTCGGTCTGAGAGAATATTTTGATCTTAAATGAAAGAGAAAAACATCATCTTTTGAAATGATGTACTTAAATAAATTAACGTTTCAAACTACAACACAGTTTTACTCATTTAGAACAAAAAAAAAACATGAAATTGAGTTTACATTTTGAGTTTGACTTTACTGAACATTGTGAAATAAAATAAAAGTTATATACAAACAAAATAGATGTAAAACAAAAGCAAACAAAACTGTCCCATTTTATCGACTGGTGAAGTTAGCATGGATACCACCAGTGTTGTGGTCAAGACCACCTAACCCGAGAACAAGACAAGACCAAGACCAGAGTGTATCGAGACCGAGACAAGACCAAGACTTTCAGGGTCCGATATCAAGTCAAGACCAAGACCAGCGCCCCACGCTATAAAATGGGAAATATGATCAAAATTGCTTCTCAAACTGATCTTAAAGATCCGTATTCCCATAAAAAGACCTAGATATTAAATACTTGATAAATTTTACCAATATTAAAAGCAGAACAAACTCTTTGTTCTGCTTTGCTTTCATGTCTGTGCTACAATTCGCGGTGGTCTGGTGCCATCCCTAAAAAGATAACGCCCTGGGCATTTCCCTATATTGCTCATGTCAGAAACCACCACTGTCTGTACCATTTAACATAGCAATTGAGGCAATGCCCAATTGACAGAAACATTATTTGTTGGATTTTAATCAGTGCATTTTGCATCCAGTGAAAACAAAGATGTTAACAAATAAAATGGACGTTTAGTGCTGTGCGTTTAGTGATATTTTCACAGTTGCGGTCTCGACTGGTCTTGAAATAAAATGCTGAGTCCTCAGCGCCCGAGTCCGAGACGAGACAGAGACCATCAAAAAATGGTCTCGAGACCAAGACCGATCTCGAGTACTACAACACTGGTGTATACTGTATTATTTTACATAAGAGCACACGTTTTCTATGTTGTGTTTTTCCTTTATGTTGCTTTACTATGTAAAGAAATAATTTGGGAGATTTGTTAAAACTTACTAATGATAAAGAAGGAGATACTTTCAAACACACAACTCCAAAATACAATGTATAGTAAGAAAAACAATCTAAATAAAGATAAGAAAGATGCAGTATTATGTTTTTGTATTTAGGAAACTGAATAGGTTTAAGTCTAGCATTAAATCTAAGCAAAAATAAATTTGAACAAAAATATAACCTGTAATACTCTGTAAAATAATGAAGCAAAAAAAAAAAAACTGGATATAAGCTTCAGTATAAAAGTAAAACCAAAACATGCAGGGTCATGTCTGCAAAAAAAAAAAGCTGGAAGTGATGAGTGCAATAAAAAAGTGAATTTTAGAACATGCCTGTGTGTGTGTGTTATGTCAAATTGAAGCTATTCTTGGATGTTTTTTATCATCTTATGAATGTGGTTTGTCTAAATATCTGCAGTGAAGTGTCTCTACTATAAAACTACCTGCACCTTGTAAATTCCAGACATAAAATAAAGTGATGTGTGTCTTAATTAGCCACTGAACCAATAGCTTACGAACATTTCACTGATTTATCTAAAACTTATGAGGCAGTCATGTATATAATTCACACCAAATCTACTGTCAACCACAGTTAGTCTGAGACAAAACTGGAACCTGGTGAAAAAACAAGCTTCCAAATAGAATATCATGAACACAACAATCACTATAAAGATACCTTACATTTGCTTTCCATACTTAATCAAAATTAAATTTTTATTCATTGAACGTAAAACTTGCTACAGTTTTTTCTGATAATTCTTCTCAAGTAATAAATTGGGACATAGGATTATAGAGGTCAAGGTAATATTACACATTCTAGAAATGCATGCAAACTCAGCATAAAAGAACAAAATCACCACAATCTAAATTGCAATAAAAGGATCTTAGCAGTGTCTGAACTGGTAACTTATGATTTACGTATTATAAATAAATCATTTCATAAGTAAATCATTGATTTACTTATGAAATGATTAACAAATATGTGGGGATTTATTGACCACAGCTTTATTTTTATATTATCATTTTATTGACACTTATGTCACATGAAAGATAAGAGTACCGTCTTTGTGCTGACAAGAAAACAACCTGCTGAATAATATTAATCAATCATTAATCATTTTGTCTAATGTCAAGTTGTCAAAACAAAGACATTTTCAATAATGTCAACTTTGTATTAAAGTGTCATGATTTACCAAATGATGCTTTATGACAACATTCATAAATATTTATGAAGACTTATTCATGTTCATGACAGGTGTTTATGACGGTGTCATGTCAGTCTTATTCACCCGAATTCAAATAAAGTGTTACCGGTTGGGTTTATGTAGCATTTGATTTTTAACAAAATATTTATTTAAGTCCTGACTCGGAGACGGGTCGTGACTCGGAGACGGGTCGTGACTCGGAAAGAGGTCCCGACTCTGAAAGAGGTCCCGACTCTGTTGCAGGTCCTTGAGTCTGATGCAGGTCCGGTTGCAGAGGTCTGTTCTGACTCTGAGACAGGTCGTGACTCGGAGACAAGTCGTGACTCGGACAGAGGTCCGGACTCGGAGAGAGGTCTCGACTCGGAAAGAGGTCCCGAGTCTGACGCAGGTCTCGAGTCTGACGCAGGTCTGGTTGCAGAGGTCTGTTCTGACTCTGAGGCATGTTCTAACTCGGAGACAGGTCCTGACTCTGACGCAGGTCCCGTTACAGAGGTCTACCGTCTTTGTGCTGACAAGAAAACAACCTGCTGAATAATATTAATCAATCATTAATCATTTTGTCTAATGTCAAGTTGTCAAAACAAAGACATTTTCAATAATGTCAACTTTGTATTAAAGTGTCATGATTTACCAAATGATGCTTTATGACAACATTCATAAATATTTATGAAGACTTATTCATGTTCATGACAGGTGTTTATGACGGTGTCATGTCAGTCTTATTCACCCGAATTCAAATAAAGTGTTACCGGTTGGGTTTATGTAGCATTTGATTTTTAACAAAATATTTATTTAAGTCCTGACTCGGAGATGGGTCCTGACTCGGAGACAGGTCCTGACTCGGAAAGAGGTCCCGACTCGGAAAGAGGTCCCGACTCGGAAAGAGGTCCCGACTCGGAAAGAGGTCCCGACTCTGTTGCAGGTCCCGAGTCTGACGCAGGTCCTGACTCTGACGCAGGTCCGGTTGCAGAGGTCTGTTCTGACTCTGAGGCATGTTCTGACTCGGAGACAAATCCTAACTCGGAGACAGGTCCTGACTCGGAGACAAGTCGTGACTCGGAGACAAGTCGTGACTCGGAGAGAGGTCCCGACTCGGAAAGAGGTCCCGACTCTGTTGCAGGTCCCGACTCTGTTGCAGGTCCCGACTCTGTTGCAGGTCCCGACTGTTGCAGGTCCCGACTCTGTTGCATGTCCCGAGTCTGACGTAGGTCCTGAGTCTGACGCAGGTCCTGAGTCTGACGCAGGTCCGGTTGCAGAGGTCTGTTCTGACTCTGAGGCATGTTCTAACTCGGAGACAGGTCCTGACTCTGACGCAGGTCCCGTTACAGAGGTCTGTTCTGACTCGGAGACCGGCTCTGACTCCTCCGTGTCAGTACCGACCTCTGAGTTGACCAAATTTAGAGGCCCAGCTAAGCATGGACTAAACACAACGTTTCGTCCACTCTT
>NW_006800383.1:157683-204041 GCF_000485575.1 Poecilia formosa | reverse complement strand
ATTGGGTTGTCACTTTTGATCATCTTGAAGAGCAGTTCCCTAACCACATCTTCATTGCCACAGAGAAGTTGCAAGATGTCTCGGCAGAGTTTTTTTCCCCATTTTCTCAAAAAAGACAAAGTCGATGTCCTTGACTTCTTTCCAGATTTCTGGAGCAAGCTTTCTCTGGACAGGTTCGGTGTGCTTCTGTTTGTAAGCCCCATAGCTAGATCTGTTACTGGACTTGTAAATCAATCTCCAAAGGATCTTTTGCACCATAACTCTCCTTTCGTCTTCTGTTCCTCGTTTGAAGCCCATCCTGTTTGCGTCCCTCAAAAATTGTTCAGGGTCCATGGTTGCCTGAGTATAATCCTCACTCAGGCAGTTTTCATCTGCGTACAAATCCTCATTAGGAAACAAAGTCTTTCGGATCTTTCTTTTTGTAGACGTTAACATCTTCTTTGGACGAACAGGATTCTCCAGGTGCTTTTTGAATTTTTCCACGATGACTTCGTGTCCTTCTGGGTAATCAAGTAGTGCGATTAAATGCAGTCCACTGGCAAAGTGGAATGCATCTCTCACAATACTCTGGAAAATCCTTTCACCAAGCTCTTCTGACACCTCCGAGAGTATGTCCACATTTATATCTCCAGTTTTTCTTAAAAGCAAGATCAAAATTTTGCTATGTTGTTCTTCAAAGGTGTGTCGGACAAGATGCAGAGTTGGTCCATCTGCAGCCTTTTCAATTACTTCAAACAGAAGCTCACTGAGAGTCTCTCTTTTTGTAATTTGGGCTTCTTTGACCTGGATGAACTTTGTTGGACAATGTTTTTTTCACTTTTGTCCAAAAAGAGACCTTAGGCCTCACATCCATTTGCCTCTGTGGGCTTTCGTCAGTCATTTTTATTGTGGTGAGCTAAAACGTTCAAATTAATCTTGTGTTGACTGGGTGCAGTAACGGTGTTTCACCGGTAGGTGGTGCATTGGGGACTCTGAGCTGCCTGTTGCTCTGCAGTTTCTCATAATCTGAGAGAAATTGGAGTGACACAAACGGCGTTGAGGTGAGAATAACCCTCAAGTTTATTTTAACTAAGTACTTTTATTATTTGGTACTGTTCGAGGAATGTTTAAGGAAATGTGTCAATGTGTTAAAAGATATTAGACGAGCTGTGTTGTGTTTCGGAGCCAGCAGTGGCTAGAGGAAGTAGTTAACAGGCCATGATGCTAGTTGGTTAGCACACACTGTAGCGGTGGGAAAGAGTGGGCTACTAGGTGCAACCATAGACATAATATAAGAGTAGACCTACCACTATAAAATAGCAGACTGTGTATTTTGCTTATGTTTTCCACCAACATAAAATAAAATAGGCTTTATTGGGTACAGTACTGCGTATATATATTTTTTACCAACTTTGTTTTGTTTTAATTTTATAGTAAACAAGGCCACAAACATCTGACGATTGCACAAAAGCAAAATTGGGCAAAACCATTTATTAAACTTGGACAAATATAGTAAGTGCAGTAAAAGAAATTGAGGTCAAATTTCTTTAAAATCATATTTCAGTTAAGCATTTTTATAACTGAAGGTAAAGTTACTTGATTGTTCTATAAAATGGAACTTTGTGCCTGGAAAACACAGTTTTATCGGCGCCAATTTCCTTAATTTTGGGACATTGGTGATCAGGTGATACTTACATGTGCAGCCGATCTTATCTACCTCAGCAAAGGTCTAAAAATCAACCTCTGTCCTCTTCTGCTCTGCTGATGGAGAGGTTTGACTGACAGACTAGCCCACCAGATCATGTCTGCACGTTTGCAGCTAACAATAGTCACCCCACTGTTACCAACTCAGCGACTTTCTTGCTATATTTAGTGACATTTCAGACCAAAATAAAAAGTATCGACCAAAATCAGAATCAACAGTTTGGGTTGTGGATTCGCTCCTTGAAGTGGTGGGCTACCCAGAACTGGATCACTGCCCTTTAGGTACCTCAAAGGGTAGGCACTCTCGCTCGAGGTCAAACACCATCTTCAGCAACAGGGAGCATCTTTTAATTGGTGTATGGTGTTATCGGTGTGTCTATGACAACACCCAATTGTTTTGTATGTACTGTGTGTGCTGCGTAGAATATGTCCAGCATATTCCCGTGGGTGCAGGTTGCTTTCTCTGAGCGGGCCCAGATTAAGCTAGTGGTGATTTGTTATGTTGGTGTTCAAAAATTCAGGTTGGTCAGTTTTTAGGAGAAAAATAGAGGAAAGACAAACAGTTTTAGGTTAGAAGTTAAAATTAGATTAGGATTAGGATAAAAGTGGAATATTGAAGAATTAGGATGGGGAGGGTAACCCAAGAGTTAAACTCAAGACAGAGGGGGGTTGTATGTGGGGTTAGGTTTTAGAAAACGGGTTTAAAGAGTTAGGATGAGGAGGGAGGGATCAGGAGGTCAAGAGGTTAAGTTTAGGATAGAAGGTGGGTTAGGTTTAGAAAAGGAGTTAAGGAACTAGGATGAGTAGGAGAGATGGGTTAAATAAACTGAGATTGTTTAGGGTAGACTAAGAGTATTTCCAGTAGGTAAGGTTAAAAGGTTAAAATTATATCCAGGGATTTTTAGTAGGTTAGGATCAAATATTTGTTTTCTCTAATCCGAATTAATAAATGGATGGGAAAGAATTGTTAGGGATCTGAAAAATTAATTTAATTTTAACCTGATCTATCGTTAAGGTCCTTTGGTGTTTTAGTTCCCCATCTTTTAGTCCAAATTCTCCCTTGTAATCATCTTTTCCTTGTTGGAATGTTATTGTTTTCGTTTACTTTCTGCATCTATCATTTAATTTGTGGTTAGGAAAGTGCATGTAAAAAAATGATCATTTCTTCCACGTACTGTTTTTGGTGCTTGTGATATTAGATAGATAGATTATCCTTATTTTTTGAAAAGGGGAAATTCCGAATAGGAGAAACCAATGTTTATTATTAATGTGGTTTCTAACGTAGGGGTATTTGGGTCAAGATAAAATAATATAATACTAAAACAATTGTTTGCGAGATAATGAGAGGATAATGGCTGGGGAGAATAAATCTTTGGGTCTGTAAAGTTAATTTAATTTTAAGTTTATCTTTCGTTGAGGTCTTTTGGTGTTTTAGTTCCTAATATTTTAATCCAAATTCTTTCTTGAATCCATCTTTCCCTTTTTGACCAGTTTGGATTGTGAGTCAAAGGTCTTCCCCTTATGGATTCAACTCCATGTTTTTTGAAATGCCGAATTATTATTGTTTCCATTTTCCTTCCACATCTAACATTTGATTTGTGGTTGGAAAGGTGCATATGGAAAGAGTTAACTGTTTCCCCTACGTATTGTTTTTTGCACCTGTGACACCAGATTAGGTATATTACATTTTTTTGGAAGGGGGAAATTCCAGATGGGAGAGTCCAACGTTTATTATCGCTGTGACTTCTGACGTAGGGATATTTTGGTTTCCCTTTGTAGGAGGTATTCTTCTTGGTGAATTTCGAGTGGACCAGAAGGCTTTTTAGATTAGGATTTTTCTGGGGTGCTGCGACAACCCTCCAGTTCTGACTTATTGGAAGGTTCTTTTGTAATTCCTTGAAATGTTCCTTCAAAATTCTGTGGTTTCTGGTTGTAAAGTCTGAAAAGGGGCCCGTTAATGCAATAAGGTGTGGTTTACTTTCCAGATCTTTATTTTGGTTTGTGTTTTCTTCCCTGAAGGTTTCTTTTTTCACCTTGTAAAGAAGGGTCCTAGAGTACCCTCTTTTCCTAAGGGCCTGGAAGAGGATTTTTGTTGCCTCCTCCCTATCTTCATCATTTGAGCAGATTCTTTTGAAACGGATTAATTGGGATTTCAGGAGGCCCTGAAACGTGTGTCTGGGATGGAAGCTGCTCCGGTGCAAAAGTTGGTGTGAATCTGTAGTTTTGAAGAAAATTTTGCTGTCCAATTTCCCGGTCTCCTTGAATTTTTCACCCTTGAAGGTTATTACATCCAGGAAACTAATTTGTTCCAGGTTGGTTGTGGTTTTGAGTTTAATCGAGGCGTGATGATTCCCCAAAATTTCGGTGAACTGTACAAAATTCTCCTGACCGTGTTCCCAGAGGCCCCAAATATCATCTAAATACCTATAATAGGCCTTTGGGAGTTTGGGGCATTTTTGGAAGACCTCTTTTTCCCATTTCGCCATGTAAATGTTGGCGTAGGCTGGTGAGAAGCGTTTGCCCATGGCCGTCCCTTTTATTTGTAAAAACCAGTGGTCATTGAACATGAAGTCATTCCTCTCCAAATTAATCTTCAGGAGTTCCAATAAAATTTGGTCAGGCCTTTCAGGATCTGGATTATTGGATTATCCTTCAGGCACTCTTCCATGGCCTCTAGTCCTTTTTCGGTTTCAATATTTGTGTAGAGGTTTTCTACATCCATAGTAAAAAGGAGGGTTCCCTCAGACACCGTGTGTGTGGAAACTTTTTCCAAAAAATCGATTGTGTTTTTCAGAAAACTGGGGTGTTTCTGTGAGAGGGGGTTTAAATAAAAGTCCAAAAGTTGTGCAGAGCCATAGGACTCACTGCTGCAATCAGAAATGATTGGTCTTCCTTTTGGAATTTGGAAGGGTTTGGACCAATCAGTGGGATCTTTGTGCACTTTGGGTAGGAGGTAGAAATACCTCGGTCTGGAAGGGTCTGTGCCCGTGAGAAAAAGGAGTTGTTTTTGATTGATGTGTTTCTGTTCTTTCAATTTTTTAAGGAGGTCCTGTATTAAGATTTTGGTTTTGGGGTAGATGGGTTTTTTTAGGGGTTGGTAGTATTCCCCGTCTCCCAGTTGTCTATTGGCTTCCCATAGGTAGTCAGATTTATCCATGATAACTGTCACGGAGCCCTTGTCGGCCGGTTTTATTATGATCGAGTTATTCTTCTGTAATTCCTCTAAGGCCTTCAGTTCCTGTTGGGAAAGATTGTTCCTTTCGGGTTCGACTGGGATTTTTTTAGTTTCAATTTTGTCCTGCTCAATTAGTTCCAAAATGAGGGGGTGGGTCTTGTGAACTGGTGGTTCCCATTGAGATGGGGGTAAAAAAGGAGGGGGTCGGTCATTGTTTTTGTCGTTTTTGAAGAAGTCTGCTAATTTAAGTTGGCGGTGATAATTTTGGATTTGGAGTTTGTGTCTTTCCCTTATATTACGGATCCTAGTTTCTGTAGGGATGAAAGTAAGGCCTTTTGAGAGCAGTTGTATATGATTTTCCCTAAGGTTAAAAGTAGTTGAGAGGTTGAGAATTCCCTCTTCCAGATTAGGGGGAGGAGGGAGGGGAGAGATGAAGAGGTTAGGGTTTTTCAAGATCATTGATCGCCAATCGGCCAAAAAACTGCAATCAGTACACTGCGACATAACATCGACCCTTTAAAATTTATCGACATACAATTTTGTAGTGCACTGCTCATTTTGCTAACAAATTAGGTACACAACACACAGATCAATGGAAATATTAGCAACACAAGATGTTAAACGGCTGTAAGTGAGGTAAAAGATGAAACACATGGTTTTCTGAGATGGTTTGGCAGGATTCCCAAACACACACACACACACACACACACACATCCACACAGACCAGCCCCCACACCTCTTTGTAGCAAGAGATTAGCCCCAATGTTAAACAAAGAGGCAGAGCAGGTTTCTGACATGCCAGCTCTTTAATTAGATTGGCTGGTACATATCTGAGAAGACACAGAAAGATCCATATGCTCCCGCTTTAGTGACATTGCACTGACTTACATTTGTTTCCTGATAAAAAAAAAAAAAATCACAGTAACAGTGAACTGTAAAACTGTTCCTAATCCATCAGTAAGCCTGGCTTTAAGCTTCCACAGATGCACTTTCACTCAAACACCGTTTCGACACTGACAAACAATGCACACGCACACACACAGAGGCATGTAGTGGGTGTCTTGATCAGGGTTGTGAGTCTGTCTGTTGTTGTTCACAGGGAACGAGTGCTACAGACAGATAGGAGGAGTTGCAGCCAATCAACTGTCACCACCACTGATGTGTCTGGAGGCTGCTGTAGACAAGACAGCCCTGCATGCCATCTTCTTGGCAAAACGCTGTGTAGTGTTGTCTAACAGCCCCAGTGAGACCTGAGACATCCAAGACGGCCACTAAACCCAAGTTATATCCAATTTATTTATGTCCATTTTTAAAGATCTTATCCTGAAGTTTGATTTTAGTTTTGGAGATAATCGTTATATGAAAATATGCAAAGAGTTATTGTGCACAGTTAAGGTTGGGGAAAATACTAACAAATACAAATGTATTTTTTAAATAATATATTTTAGATTGTAAGCCATCAGAAATGTTGCAGTTAATGTATTGCTGTGTTTTACAGGTTCATCTGACCAGAAGCCAAATAAACAGACTGCTTTTTGTCATGTTTAAGTTTGTGATTCAACAACATAAGCACAAACTTAAACGTGAGCTACATTTAGGTGTGTCTACTGTCTTTCAGAAAATAAAAGTAAACGTTTTCACAGACTGAACGGCTAAAAACACTAAAATCCTATTGTGAATCCTATTGTTTTATAAAGAAAAAAGCACATTATTGTTTTTATTTGTAGATGCTCAGAGTCAGATGTGTGTTACAAGCACCAAGATTCACTTTCTGACAGTAATTTGTTTTCTTTGTTGGAAGCAGAATTGCTTTGACTGGTAAAACACAACCAAAGTTTTACAAAAGCATCACATTTAAGCATCTGTACACCATGAAACGAGCTACTCTTTAAATGTACGTTAACATCTCTCAACAAAACAGCGCAGGGCAGAAAATGTCAAATTTAACCTAATATTCTCCTACTTTGATGGAAAAATTGGATGCAATATAAATATGACAAATACTATGGCAGAAGATGATCAAAACAATCAGAGGAATGAAGTGATAATGCCAGTTTGCAACACACCGCTCCCCTGGCTCTTAATCTGCTGCCAATCTAGACACATTCCCACCAACATTATTTTTCTCTCCACATAAACACTGCTGAGGCAGGCAGCAGTCAGAAATGACAAAACGTAATCTCTTCCACCCAGATGGACTCTGTCAAGCTGACAGTGTGTTTACAGTCATAAAGAGAGGAAAGAAAAACTCACAGAAAGCAGATTTAGTTTGTGTTACTTAAATGTCATGTGTTTATCATTTTCATCAAGCTTAATAAGTGAAATATCTCATTCTGTATTTCACTGCTAACTTTATTTTAATGATGCAGAAATTTAATCATATTTGTCATTGCTGATATTTTGTCAAACTGCAAAATAAAGACCTGAACACGAAGAATTTAGTCCGCTGTGTTTATAATCCAGGGAGGCATATTGGGAGGAAATTCAGATTCTGATTTACTTTATTTTGGTAAATTAATACAAAAAAGAAAAATATATATTTTACAAACCAATCATTTAACAAAAAAGAAATCGGCTGAAGGTGAGGTTATCTTGTGTCAAACTCATTTTTGTTTTGGGCCAAATCGAAATCATGAATGCTCTTAAAGGACTGGTTGTGCCAAATGTATTGATAAAACCTGGTCCCAAACTGTTAAAATATCAATGAATTCTTAAAACTAAAGAATATTATTGAGCATCTTTTCAGTCCCTCTAGGATTTTGTGATTCTTTTTGTGATTTTTTTGCAATAAAAATCAAAGTGTTTGTGGTACTAATTTAGAAATATTTGCAATATTTGTGCTCATTTATGACAGTAAATGCGACTTTTTATTAATCGCTGTATAGATCATGGACTTTAATCTGACATCAATTAAAGCTGAGGCGGCTGTTTAGTACAAGTAAGAAAGTTTTTGACAATTTTTGAGAAAACAAATCGCTAAAAAATTGCTGGAATTTATTGATTTTGTGTGAATTTCCACAATAATTCTCAAGAAATTGGAGGGACTGACTGATATAATTTGGCAGTAAACGGATAAAAACTGTATTCATTTGAATGATAATATAATATTTTAGCACATTTAGTGGCCATATAGAGGGCCATATAAAAAGCTACGGCGGGCTGGATTTGGCCCACGGGACTTGAGTTTGCACTACGGTATTCTATGAACAGTGTAGAAAATACACAGCACAGACGACATGTGATGGAGAGTGAGAGTTCCCTGATTGATTTAGCCATGCACAAAACTCTCCTCGAGAGATGGTGGAGGTTAAACAGAGCAATAGGTGAAACGAGGAAGAGCTTCAACACTGCTGCTGCAGATCCGAGAACGTGTAACTCGTGCATTGGTGTAGTTTGGCCATCAGATTAGATGGAGCAGGACTACCAAGCTGGCCTCAATCCAAACCTAAAACCTCAACGAACCGGCATGGCACTGCTCCAAGTGAGCTATTGTAAGGCTCTCAGCATCGCAGCTGCTGTACTTATTGTGTCCAGCTGCTGCTCTGGCTTCAGCCAAAAGGATCTCCACAAGCAGTTGCAACAAAAAAATTCCCAATATATACAGTGAGAACGCCAGATGCAGTTCACATAGAACAAGTGTACTCTACACTTGTGGATAAGAGCTTCCAGCTGCGGAGAAGTGCGCAAACCTTCAAATTTCACATACGTTTGGCTTTGCTGGTTGCTGGGAGACGGAAGGAAGGTCTTTCCGTTTAAATGCAACATTTAGCACCAAAACAAACTCTGGCATTGAAAGAAGCAACAAGGAGGGAGGAGAAGGAAGGAAGGAAGGAAGGAAGAAGCATTAAGTCGGGTTTATAGATGTGTCAACTATAACTGTGGCCCTGCAGGTTAGAGCCAGCTTTTACTCAAAATGGACACTTTGTATGCAGATACAAATCATACTGACTGATTTTTGGAGACACCTCACCAAAGTACACCGCTTGATCGCTTGACAGGTAGCTTTTCGCAAGATGTAGAGGCTTGTTTTAATAATATTTATGAAAAAGTACTAGTTCTATTCGCAGATTATTTCACCTGTAAGACATTTTTCCCATGTTATAAGTTATTTCATCTGCAAAAATAGAACAAGTACTTTTTCATCAATATTAAGGAATTATTTTGTTAAGAAGTTACTTTTAAGTTAGTTAGTCTTATTTTAAGTGTAATAAGATATTTGCACTAGAAACTAGACCAAATTACTTGACAAGATTTTCTATTTTTGCAGTGAACATTTCATTGTGCGACTATAACTCAGTGTTTAGCAGTAGCTTACAGTTTTATTATATTTTAGCAATTGTTGGAGCGCAAGACAAAAAATACGCATTACAGGCTTCAAAGGTTTTGCAGCACCTATTCGCACTGACCAAACCTGAACTAGACAACCACCTTGGATGGGGTTCTGCTCGAAACCTGCAATACTTAAAGTAGTCAAATTTAGGCTGAATTATCCTGAAATTATGGCACATCCTTTCAAACACTGATTTGTTAAACCTTTATTCTACTCTATAAAAAGCCCCACCAAAAAGACCTTTTCATTGTTATTTTTGGCATTAGAAGAGTGATTCTCGCAGTTATTTTAGATTCATAGCTGCAGGTCTAGGTGAAACATAAAACAACTTTGGCAAATAAAAAAGCAAAAATAAAGTTTATCTAGGAAACAACAAAATTTCCCACTTTTGTTTTCTGTTTTATACCTAACTGACAGGAAATATATAAAAAACATTCAACCCAAGGCCAAAATGGTGCAGTGACAAAAACGGGGCAGGACATTATTGACGTCCTAATGGTAAAGAGAAGATTAAGCTCAAATATTTCGATGCATCAGAAAAGCAAATGTATCCTAAGAGACAGAAGGTTATATAAAGTAAATCTTACTAAAAAAATAGCCAAGGACAAATGGAAGAAATGGGACCTTGAGGGGACTCAAATATAACTTTTTTATTTATTTATTTTTAATCTAGCGGGAGAGACCGCCTGCAACCAAGGGCAAGAGCAACTGTGGCATCTGTCACCGGCCATCTGGGAGAGCCGTAAGGCTCCTGTGGGCAACAAAGCAAATGTGACCTTAGTGTGACAGCAGAGAACACATCGGAGCAACACTGCAAACAATAAATAATAGCAAAACAAAAAAAGTGCATTTCAGCAAAATTTTAACTTACTCAGTATTTACGGCTAAAATTTACAGTTGATTTCTGAGGTGTTTACCAAACGATCTGAAAACATGAGGGCAAGTAAAACCAAGTTTACCACACTTACAAATTACCAAGCAATTATGCAGTTCAGACTTGAGCATGAATGTGAATCCTAATAGTGCAATAACCTTCTGTAAAAATACCAGAGCTTCCCAGTATCTACACAAAAACTAAAGTATTTTGTCTGACAAGGTGGTCAGCAGAACAGGAACACGAAAGGGGTCTGTATTCTCGCCATTTCTTTTCTCTCTGTTCACCTCAGACCTACAGTAGAAGTCACACCAGATTTACACTGTATGCGTCTCCGCTCTGCTCCACTGTGCACTTTACCATCAGAGCAGAGTAAAGACACATTTACACTGAATCTGCTCTGCTGTGAAGACTAGAGGTGCTCCAAGAAGCATGCACGGGGAATGAGAGCCATGAAGCCAATGATAAAAAGGATGAGTGGCGCAATATAAAATACTACGGTTTAAAACTTCCTAAATTATTTTTTTTTCTATATATTACAATCTCACTTCATCTACCTTGACTAAGAGAAAACCTGGTTTTGTGTATGCATAGCCCTAAATTATACATGTTGACAACATCATTGACTAAAGGGGCAATGTTATGCATTTTCCAGGTACATAGTTTCACTTTGTAGCACAATCATGTAACATTGTTATGTATTAAATATGACTTGAAATTGGGTCTCTGTCTCTTTAAGAAAGTTCTGCTCTTTCACAACACCTTTTTCAATTATGTTTCTATTCCTGTGGCTCTATATCATGCGCATCAGTTTTTAGAATTCCAATTTTTTTGACGTAATGTGACCTGTATCCGATCTTTTCATGGCAGTGTGAACAGCACAGGTCGGATTCTTTTTCGAATGTGACCCATATCCGATACGTATCCGATTCAAATGCGACCTAACGTCCAAGTCTCATTCATCCGAACTGAACGTCACTGTTTCTCAACAAATCTCACTATTCTGCGTCCTGATACGCGCAACCGGGAAGAAAAACAACAACCATGACGAATTATATGAGGATTAAGTTGTTAATATGCTGCTCCGGCCGGATAACAACTTCAAATGTGTAAGCTAAGCTCCACCGTTAGCCTCCATGTTTACTTCCGCAAACACTGAGCACTTCTTCTTTTTATGGAAGTTGGCAGAACACTGAGAACGCTGACGCTATTGCGCCCTCTACTGCGCATGCGGGACACTTTCAGGTCGTTTGCCTGTTCAGACTGCAGATCGCATACAGGTCGCATTTATTGGCAGTGTGAACGGCCCTGGCAAAAAAATCGGAATTGCCAAAAAATCGGAATTGGGTCACTTCAGGCTGCAGTGTGAACACACCCATAGTGTGCAGTACAATGTACTGGTATCAGAAGTATCACTTCGTCAGCGTTTGATATTAATCTGCAGACGTCAATCAAGTCCAAAAAGCAGTTTCTGCTCAGTTTCTGAGGACCTGGACAAGTATCTGCCTGCAGCATCACTCTGCAGCAGGTCAAATGTATGTCTGGTGCTGCTGAAATGTTTTAGCAGCAGGTTAACATTCCCCTTGAGGTTAATGTGGCCCTGGAGGCTCTGCTGCACACCTGCCGACTCAGTCCAATGGAAGCAATACAGGAATATGGTAAAACCACCGTTACAGCATCAAAATCTCTGAATAAAAAGGGAATATATTTCCTCTTTTTATCCCATCCTAATCTCCTGAGTGCATCAGTGAATAGAAGCAGAGTTTAACTCTAGGAAGAATTTATGAAACAATAAACTCTCCAGTGGTTTTTGAAAGTTTTGCTCACGCTATTCTGTTTCAAATCTGCATCTGATTTACAAAACAGATTGCACTTAACAGATGTTGGAGCAAACATCCTTCACCAGAGTTGAGCCTCTTAACTCCTCATTTGAATTCCAACTAAAACATCATCGATTACAATTTATTGTGACAATAAATCCAAATTCATACCATGAAAGATATTAAAATAAATGATAAACAACATGATAAATGTGCATCCCTAGTCACCGATATTGAATGTTAAAACAAACACACTTACTGTAAACACAATTTTAGCCAGTTTTACTTCAGATTATTACAATTAAGAAGAGTGGAAAATACATTGACATTGAAAAGCTGTTTGCTTATAGTATCTGGGGGAAGTTGCCAGAAAGCATTTTGCAATTTCTACATTTACAGGTGGAAACCTTACTCATGTACAAGCTAGTCATAACTACCAGGAAAGCTTAATACTTAGCTTACATTATAATAAGAAATGTGCACACGTAAGGCGTTATTACAGCCAAATATGTAGGAAGATGCTTTAAATAGACTAAACCTGCAGAGATTTCAAGGTACGCTGGGAGTATTGAGAGCCACTAGTTAACTGTGCCGAGGGATTATAATGAAACTGCCTTGTTGGCAGCAGCGTGAGGCGTAGGCTGCGGAGGGGACTGAGTCGAAGTCATCTGTAATCCTACGCTGCCTTCCAGTCACACTAAAAAAAAGAAAGAGTTGACCTCAATTTCCTTAAATAGTTTCCAATATATTTAAACAAAAGGGTAGACTGGAAGGTGTTGAAGAAGTGTGAATTATCCCGGGTGTGTTTTGCTCTTGTGAAATTAGTTTTTTTCCACACACTCTCAGTTATGATAACAAGAGTGTTTGCAATGTTCACAGCACAATATATTCCACATTTATCTCCATTGGTATTATTGTACGCGATATAAATACTGTCAATATTAGCTAATCATATTTGCACCATAGTATGGTAAAATCTTTGTCTTATTAGCATTATTATTATTAATGGCACAAAACAGCAGATGCAGCTACTTGCAAGGTTTAAATAAAAAATACCGTTGAAAAAAGTCAAAGATTGTGAGGGAGTTTTCATGTTTGTGATATGAGTCACTAGCTATTGTTTGCCATTTGTTTGCCATTTTCTTTGTTTAGCTCTCTGAAACTGAAAATAAATGTCACTTATATTTCTTGAAACTTTTTGTTTTTAATCATTTATGTTGCATCCTACACGAGTCGGGACTTGACACTGTTGTATACTTGGTTGTCTTTTCCACTTAAATTGTGTTTCATAACATTACAGAGAAGGTATCTTCTTAAATCAGTTGCCAGAGGAAAAAGTCACAGCTCTCAGTGTTGATGGTTATATTCACAGACATCTGCTTCTGTTACACAGAAATAAAACGCTGTGCTCTGCTGCATGTGTAAACAAAGCCTCGTCTTCAACTGGAGCACCTCTTTGTTTAAAAAGAAATAAACCTATGAAGTTAAAAATTCAATATATTCCTCTATTTTAGCACCAGCGTGACAACTGTCTGTTCTGAAATGTGGAACAGTAATTTCATGTTGAGACCAGCATGTCCAGTTTTTTCAACATCAATATCCACAAACTGTCAAATGTTATTTTTTATTTTTTTTACCGCTGGGTTTCACACTCCTGACAACAGGTTGGTTTCCAAAGAACAATCGAGGTTAAGGGAGGAACATGAACCTTATAAAAATATGTTTTTAGCTTTGACTGCAAGTTAAAGCATGTGGGGTTTAGTGGGTTTCACAAATTTAAAAGAACTTCAAAGCTTCAGTCTGCATATAAAACAGATCTTGGAAAATATTGAGAATATGTAAAATAGTCCCCACACTTACATCTGCACGATAACTATGCAGAGAGTTTGACTTTGTTAGCATTAGGGTCAACAATATCTCTCTTCTGCTATGATATCTGTATCAACCTTGGTTGAACTTTGTTGGTATAAATAAAAAACATAAATATAAGGGAAACAGAACATAGACTCATAAACCAAGATTGTAACAACAATGTGGTTTCTTTAGATTAGAATAACATTTGGGAGTAATAGACATTTCTAGCCACACTTATGGTTAAATATTTGTATGAAGAAAAAAATAAAAAGAAAACATAACCATAAATAATATTTGTTATAAAGGTTTTTGAATGGGAATTATGTAATGGAGGAAAACAGTAACATTTGATTCCTATAAATGAATTCAATAAGTAATTATGTAATTACTTTAAATCAAATCTCAAATAATCCCTTTGAAGTAATTTTTTTCTTTAACTCAAACTGTTTAGAAAATTTTACATTAGAAATCCATCACGTTCTGTTTCAGGTGCAACAATTGGGTATGAAAACCCATGTTTATTTTACCACTAAGCTCAGTAAGTAGGATAATAATGGAGGTAACAAATCTGAAAAAGTAATTAGTGTCTATAACAACAATATGATGCCATCTAACATCTAGGAACTAATGTTTAGGAGACAAACCAGGAAAAAAAAAGTCTATACCATCACAAATGTAAATGCAGAGTTAGTTGAATTCAACAAGGACTTTAACTGAATCCATGCTGTTTGGTCAGATTACATAAAGACTGAGCTATTCTGAATTGTAAATCAGCAACAAAACGCTTGTATTTCCCACTGCACATACAGCAGTAAAACCAGCTGGAAAAAAGTCCTGGAGCTCAACGTGGGTTGCTAGGTGACGGGCTGGGCTTTGCCAGGGTTGCTAGGTAACGGGGCAGTGCCTGCTGATTTGTGTCATTACATTCCGGAAGTTTTTGAAACGGCTTGTTTCCGACACCTAAAAACATGAAGTTACTGCCAAAAAATATAAAAAATACTGGGTGGTGTCATTTTTCCCCATTGAATAAATTTACTGAAGTTGATTTTTCAAAAAAAAATGTCAGTGTGGTATTTTTAAATATAAACAAAAAAAAAATCATATTTGGTGCCACTAAATATGGGCAGCAGCCTAAATGTGGTATATGAGCCATAAATTATTTCGGCAGCCGGCTTTAGTAATTAAGTGGACTGTTGAAATCACTGAAAATTATGTATTTTAATGCTGTGCGCATATATTTGACTAAGTTTCATTTCTCAAGCACAATCCAATGTTGATGGACATCTAAAGATAAGATCAGTGCTCTGCCTGGCATCCATTCCTCTAATCTCACATGCTCCATGCTCTTATCTGCTTCGACTCATATTAGAAGGCTGACGACAGGAATTAATTGGATTGACTTTTAATTAGGTGTGTTAAAAAGGTAAAATGGGTTGTAACTGTCTGAGTTTCCTTGCTGGCTACTTCAGATAGCCAACCAGTTTTTTTTTTTTAGTTTTTCTCATCTTCTAATCAGACTCAGACAGAAGGATTTTTAAATGCTGACCAGTATTTCCTGGATTATTGTGGAGCCCAATTTATGCATCATTTAAGGATTTTGTCTTCTTTATTCATGTAAAAAAGAAAAAAAATCAAATAATGCACATAAGGTTGATAATTAAAAATATATTATTTAATAATAAAATTATTTCATAAAATAATTATTATCAGCTAATAATTATTTCTTAATTCATATTTAATAATTTATTTATTAGTACTCTGTGGCAGGTGATATAAAAATAATAGTGGGCAGATTAGAAACAATAGGCCTTATTTCACTGCTTATCCAACATTTCATTCATGTTGCAAAAAGTCTACAAGCTTAACAGTAAACATTACGAGTACAACACTTTAGCGCAAAGATAACAAATCCTAAAACTGAACTGTAATACCAAATAACCCTGTACTTAAAACACATCTCCAACAGATTATGACACCGTTAATAATAAAATTCTCCTGATAAAAGCTTTTCCATGAACACACAACAGCAAAACAAAAACCACAACAGTAGCAGTGAATCTGCATTAGTCCTTGTCAAACAATAAATTCTGTCCAGGTGACAGCAGATGAAAACTTAGCCAAATGATGACAGCGATCATTACTTGGAGGATATCTGCAAGCCCAGCTGCTTCCCCATCTCCTCCCTCTGGCACAGTCATCATAGAAACGGAGCACAAGCTGCACAGCTATACTGTAATGGCGCCTTCAATTAAAAAACATTTAATTTGGCTCGCTTGAGTGGTCCTTTGTGCTACATGGTAATAGCCATCACTGAGAAAATTGGGCACAAAGGGCGAAATCGTGGAGCAACAAGGAGCAGAACTGTTTTAGAGTAAGAGGTTGTGTGAGAACTCAGGTGTGAAGTGATGCAGTTCGAGCTCAAGGAAAAACAAAACGAAATGGCCACAGAGGTAGGCATCTAAATGATGTTAAATATAGCTGAATTTCTTACAATATCAATTCCATCCAAAGATAGAAACACTATTAGATTAGTGAGACAATGTATGACGAGAAACACAAGCTAGCAACATTTAAGAGTGAGGGCAACTTATGGATGACTACCAATCACCAAAAGACATTTAAAAACCTGTAATTGTCTAAAAATTCAAACAGCACATATAATTTTTGACGATACGGAAGCAATCGACTGAAATGCTGGAGAAAACAGCTTGTGCTGCCGGGCTCCAGTAAAATCTGCAGTGCTCTTTAAACTGAAATATTTGTGAAGAGGAGAAGCATGCTGCTTGAGAAAATTAAATCCACTTTACGAGGATCTACACAAAGGTTTTACAAAAAACTGCAATGTTTTCTTTCCTATTTTTCAAACTTGGAGGTAGGCCTATCATAATAGTCAATGAATCAATTAATCATATAATAAATTAAAACAAACTCAATAATTTCCATTGGCTTGATTTATCGTTTGTCTCTTTCTTTCTCTCTTTCTACCAAAAACTGGAGGATGAAAGTCTTCAGTTTGTTGTTTTCCTCTCATTTAGCCCTATTTTTGAAGGACAATTTTGTTTACAAAGACTTCAAAATTCATTTTATTTGTCATTTTGTTTATTTATTTTGGATATTTAAAGTCCCAGTGTTAAATGTTCATTAGAATTTAAAGTTTACTGATCTTTGAGAATGTGTTCTTGCATTATTATTTTTGCCATTACTGTTGTATTACTTAAAAATGGTCAAAACAACAATATTATAATTTATCGCAATAACTTCTGGAACAATTTATCGACCAGTTAAATTAATTATCATGACCAGCCTAATTAGAGTTTTTGCCCAACTGTCATTGAGATTTTTTTTGTTTTGAATACGAGTATACATAACTTAAGATTTTTTGGGGGTTGACTTTGGGGGTCGGGTTTGTTCTGTAGTTTTATTTTAAATTTTTCTTTTTTCCTTTAGTTGAAAAAGCAACAAAAAATGGCTGACACCGGTGCATTGTAATCTTTTTTATTTTTAAAAATTTTTTATGCACTACTTGGTCAGTATTACATGGTTAAGTGTATTTAAAGCTGTATAAGCAGGGTTTCCCCCAGCGTATTATAAGCCTGGCGGGCCACCAGGCTTATCATTGCTTATTTATTTAAGTCTTTTTAAAATGTTTGCATTTTTTTTAAGACTTTATAGTTGGTGTTCAGGTATTAATCTTCCAGTAACACATAATTATCAAGTGATATTTTCAAATTTCCTGTCAATTTTAAACATTTTTTAACTCAAAATGTAGCGGACCAGTGGATGGACGACTGCTAAGTGACTTCTAAGTCAGGAAAGAAACTTGCCTGACTTAGCAAGTTTTCTGGGGAAAGCCTTGATATGTACAATAAGTATTGTATTTTGTAATTTATTTATTTTTTGAATGGCTCTAATAAAAAATATTTCAGAAAAAAAACAGAAGCATCAATACATCAATACAATATAGGCCAAATCTGTTTATTTTGGATTAACTGAATAATAGCTGGATTGCAAAAGTTGCTTAATAGATTTGTTGTTGGAGAATTTGAGCCAGTTGAAGGTAAAATCGTCTCTTAAGGAGTTTAAGATTGTATTTTTCTTACATGCAAAATGTATGTGTATGTTTTTGTACAGTTTTGACTTAAGTATGGAATATTTAACAGTCTGAATTCTCAGTTGACGATTAATCTATTACTAAATTAGTTTATTAGGTCAATAATTGATTAATCTGGTGTTTCAGCTCTCCACACCACCAGGCTACCAATCTCCACCACCCTACCCACAGCGAGCCCCCCCTGACACAATAACTCATAAAACCATCCATGCCGTGAAGCAAGGCCGCAACACAACACCCAGGGCACTGCAACCCCCCAGAGGTCGGGGTGCTGTGCATCAATGATGTCATCAATCTCCATGACAACCTCCCGGAAAACAGTCGGGGCAGACCCACCTCAGGCCAACTGAAAACTGACGAGGCCAAAACCCCCAATGGAACAAAGACGGTGACAAACAATATGACTGAAACGATTAATTGAATTAATCGTGATTAATCGATTATTGGAATAATCTAATTTAGTCATTTATTGTTAACCAGCGTATACAGACTAAAATGGCCCTTTGCTGAAAGAACAACACATTCAGAATAGTAAATAAGCCAAAACTGCACAAAAATTTTTTTTAATGTTTTTCATTTAAAATGAAAAACCTTATGCTATACCCAAAACAGCTCAAGTGGGAGTTTTTGCTTCACCTGCTCAAATTCTGTAAAAAACAAACAAAAAACTCCAATTAAGTTTCTTTAGTTACCCAGTTATTAATTTAAAATAAAAACAGGTTAGTACAGTTTTTTTTAGCTGTTGATGCTTCCTCCACTACTAATGATCAGGCGTTCACTAACCAAATGTCACATTATTGCATTTTTTTATGCTAGAATGACAATTATTTTAATGTAAAAAAAGGAATTTAATTATTTGCTTATTGGCATATGTTATTGTATTTACAGTATAGTAAAAAATAAGTGGTTAAATAAAAAAAACCAGCAGAATGTGGCAAATTTTTTATTTGATTAATGAATTAATTGTCAGAATAATCCATAAGAAAAATAATTGTTGACGGCAACGATTATTTGCAAGACTCCACAAACCCCAACAATTTGATGAAACCTTGAGTAGCAGTAGCATTGTACTTCAAAATTAGCATGAAAAATATATCTAGATTTAGACCACTGAGGGTTTTTTTGTGTTGAGCTAATCTTTTGTCACAAACTGCATCTGAAGTCAAAGCTGTGATTTTTCTTCAGATGTAATGTTAGATCTGTTGTTATGCAATTACTTTTATCTCTAATGTGGAGCAGAATCAGCTGAAAATGTTGACTCCTGTTCATGTCTAAAACATATTTTCTATATGTCTGCACATGCAAGACATATAAACACACACAAAGAGAAACATTTTCACAATACTTTCACCTGCTGTGCCGAATCTGCACCACCAATCCATCCCCAGGGGAAATGGAAAGGTAATGGGACGCGGAACAATTCAACATCCCACACATCGTGTATGTGCATCCCTGCATTCATATGATGGAAAACAAAGTGCAGCTGTTCATCTGTAACATCATTTGGATGCAATTTCAGACATCAGAAAGCATCTGTCTGCATTTACAGATGCAGGTAAAATGTGAAGGAAAGAGCTGCAGTGTCGCTTTGGTGTTAGCAAAACGACTTTACCAAAGGAAAGATGGAGAAATCAACTGATTACTGAATGCTCTAGCATACAGAGTGTTGATTAGGCCTGTAACGATGACAAATTCTGTTGGATGATAAATTGATCCAGATGTTATTGCGATAAACGATATTATTGTTTTGAGACTATTTTTAAGTAATATAATGGTAATGGTGTAATGCAAGAACACATTCTCAAAGATCAATATACTTTAAATTTTAGTGAACATTTAAGTAAACAAAACAACAAATAAAATTAATTTTGAAGTCTTTCTGAACAAAATTGTCCTTCATAAAAGGGCTAATTCAGACCAAAGCACCAAACTGAAGATTTTTATCATCCAGTTTTTGGTATATATAGAGAAAAAAAGAAATAAACAATAAATCATGTCAAAGGAAATTATTACATTTGTTTTATCATCCGATTAATTGATTTATTGGTTGTTGTGACAGGGCTAGTGTTGATACTTGATTAACATGAAGGGAAAAAATGCTGTTTTTCACACAGCATTTCTTAAAGAAACTTCACACCTTCACTAAATCATCACTGCTAACATTTATGCTGTTTTACCTCAAGGGAGATTCAAATTCCTTGACAGAAATCCAGCTGCTTATAAAATTACTTTTTATAATTCATGCAGTCAAGTCTATGTAACTTGTCTTTAGTATTGGCCGTTCTCGGCTTGTCTTTTACCGACCCTTTGTGGATGTTTTGACACTTCTCTACGACCAGCTTTATCACCATGTAGATATCTATAGAGAGCCATGGAGGCAGCTCTGCTCAGGACAAACAAATAAAGATCCCGGTTACTGAAGCAGAGGCAGGTTTACTGCGTGAATGAGATGCTCATTTGACTTATAATGACAGAGCCTGAGAGCTATTATGTTTTCAATGGGGGACTTAACCATAAATCCATTTCAGATCTGTGTTTGAGGCAAACTCACTGGGGGAAGCTGGGAACAGCAATCTGGACTGAATCAATTGTTTCTACTGATGGTGTCCACCTGCAATTCGCTTCTGATGATAACGGTGGTTTGTCCTTTAACTGATGGGCTGTTTCCAATTACTACTGATAATATAAAGTGCTTGTTTTCCTTTGCAAGCTACAGAACATGAAGAGGAGTTTCTTGCCTAAATAAAGGTAATATTTTCAAGCATATATTTGTTATATACTATCTAAAATTAGCTGAAATATTAAAACTCTAGCTTTTAAGTTATTATTGTTTCCTGACACACTTTTTAGAATGTTTTTTTGGAGAAATAGCTTTGTCAAATGCAGCTGCCCAAAATGTTTTTTTTTTTCCAAATTGATTATCCAGCTAATGTAAAATGAATCAGCACCAATTTTTGTATTTTAAATACACTAAAAAAAATAAAATAAAAATGTATCTCCCAAATGAAACCTTCTTCTTCTGATCTGTACTCAGATAAAATAAATAAAAATAATTTTTACTTAAAAATAAATAAGTACAATAATTACAAAACTGAAAAATACATTTAAAATAGTAATAGTTTAAGTGATAGTAATAAATTTTTAAGTATTTAGATTTACACACATAGACTTCATTAACTAAACTAAATAGTTTTGCTTACTACCTTTAGATAATCTCCATTCAAATTGTGTTTTTCAAACTAGCTTCTTTGATAAAGGTTATAATTCTTAGGTCTGTCACAATAAATTCTGCTGGACGATAAATTGTTCCATTAGTTATTGTGATAAACAATAATATTGTAGTTTTGAGACCATTTTTAAGTAATATAACAGTAATGGCAAAATAATAATGCAAGAACACATTCTCAAAGATCAGCAAACTTTAAATTCTAGTGAATATTTAACACTGGAACTGGACAACATCTGAAATATCCAAAATAAATAAACAAAGCAACAAATAAAATTAATTTTGAAGTCTTTCTAAACAAAATTGTCCTTCAAAAAGAGCTAGTTGAGACCAAACTGAAGACTTTTATCATCCAGTTTTTGGTAGAGCGAATTTTTTTTTTAAATCATGTCAAAGGAAATGATTGAGTTTGTTTTAATTTATCATGCGATTAATTTATTTATTTATCATTTCTGTGTATCTAACAGACTGTTTCATGAAAACCTATTTGGTCCTGACAATTTTAGGACATACATTTACAGTGAAAGCTGTGTGTATTTTTCTATGCGAGCAGGATCTTATGTGGGGACTCTTTGATTTATGTATTTTTAATTCTTGGTTTATTTGTGTTTTACTTTGCCAATTGCCAGAGGGTCCTCAAATAAAGACAGAACGATTTGTGTGCCAGCTGGCTGTCATGGACGTTAGTCATAAAACACATTAGGAATGCCACGCACATGGCAGCTGTAGCATTCAGTGTCGCGCGCCAATGGAACGTGTCATCAATCTCCATTAAAAACACAGGAAACACACAGATTTCGTTATTTATATTCAATTATAGTTTTTACCACCTTGTCACTAAAGACATAAGGGTTTTAGATTAAAAAAAAGAAGCTGATTAGCAAGAAGTCAACAGGAACAGTATGCTTACTGGGCGATTGTTCGGTCTTTGGTAGACTTTATCAGCAGAAGCCATGACTCCATTGACAGGAGAGGGCTGGAGCTCAAGCTGCTCCCCGCTCAATCTCGTTCCACATGATTATTCTCAATTTCACAGCTGATGGTTTTTACTGAGGCAGACGGCAGCAGCCAAATGTTAAAGTACAAAAGAAAAAGCTCTGAGATAGGAGAGAAAGTACGACGGATGGGGGAGGGGAAGGGTGTCGAAAAGATAAGCGGGTCGGTCCGATTCATCAGCGGCGTTTGGGATTGAGGTAATCTGAGAATGCAACCTTGCTTCTGCAAGACATGATGCACAATTCAGGGGAAGAAGAGTCTTTTATGAATCAAGATATACAAAATTAAAGTTCAGTTCAGATGTTGGTGACTTACGGATTGTGTAAACAAAGATGTCAGCACCAACCCTTCACTAAAACATGTTTCTGCACTGCGATGGTAGGAGTTGCTTTTTACTATTGACATCTTGCTTCAGACTGACTCCTTAATGATCGAAAAAACAAGTTTCCATCATATCCGTACAAGGAACCGCATGTGCAACTATGGGGGTGATGGTTTAAATGAAAAGATGGTAAATCCACATGGTATTTTCTGTCCTGCCCTTTGTGTGCCGTAGACAGAGACTCGCTCCCCCATCCCTTCCCAGCATATCCAGCTGTGAGAGCCCTTCTCCACCAGAAAATTGGCCTGCTGTGAAATACATATGTAAACTGTGACTGCAAAAGAAAATCCTGAGCAGATTTTTCTGAAAATATCTGGTGAAAAGGATGAAAAAGGTTGGAAATGGAAGTACGTCATTGTTCTGTAAGTTAAGGCCTTTTAAAAACACTGACAGTCACGAATACTATGGATGACATGTTGATAATTTTAACAATAAACTTATCAAAATAAATCATTTCAATGTTTTTCAGTCATCCGTAAACATTTTAAACGGTCATAACATCTTACATGTAGACTTTCTTTGGTGGTATTATTGAATCTCTGTGCTGCATTTGACACAACTGATCACAATTTACTGACTGGCTCTAGAAAGTCTTTTGAACTATCTACATCATGAGTCAAACTCGAGGCCCATGGGCCAAATCCGGTCCGCCATAGCTTTTTATGTTGCCCTCTAGGTCTGAGACTAAACACTAAGCGTGCTTAAATATTATGCTATTAATCAAATTAATGTAGTTTTTATCTGTTTACTGCCAAATTATATCATTGAGTCCCTGCAGTTTCTTGAGAATTATCGTGGAAATTCACACAAAATCAACAATAATTGGGAATTTATTGTAGATTTTTCTCAAAAAATTTGAAAAACTTTCTTACTTGTTCTAAACAGCTGCCTCAGCCTTAATTGATGTCATATTTTAGTCCATGATTTATACAGCGAGTAATAAAGTCGTCATAAATAAAGGCAAATATTGCAAATATTTCCAAATTAACAAACACTTTGATTTTTATTGCAAAATCACAAAACGAATAAAAAATCTGGCGGGACAGAAAAGATGCTCAATAATCTTATTCAAGTTTAAGGATTCATTGATATTTTAACAGCTTGTGAACAGTTTTTATCAATACATTCTGGCACAACCGGCCCTTTAAGAGCATCCATGATTTTAATTTGGTCCAAAACAAAAATGAGTTTGACATCCCTGATTTATAGTTATCTGCTTGTAACAAGTTCAGTCGGAGTCCATGTAACAAGATCTGTCAAGATCATTTTTACTGGACGTTAAATCGTTCCAGTAAATATTGCGATAAACAATAATGTTCTTGTTTTGAGACCATTTTCAAGTAACAGATTAGTAGTGGCATAATAATGGATGTCCAATAAACTTTAATTTTGTAAAAGAAACAATAAACACTGGAAGATATTTTAAATATCCAAAATAAAACAAGCAAAAACAATAAATTACACAAATTATGGTGTCTCATTAGCATAATTTCCCTTCAAGAAACATCTTTAATCAGAAAGGAAACTATCAAGCTCATTTTAAGTTATCCTGCAATTGATTAATTGCTTATTGCGACAATTTCAAAGATTTGAATGTATTGGACTTGTAACATCCTTTAACCAGTAAAGAACACTATCAGCCTTTTATTTTGAAGAGTTGCCAAACTGAAAAAAAAAAAAATCTCACAAAATATACTTTTTTAAAAGGCGTGATCTCAATAGCCTTCACACATCTCCTGTCACTGAAACGGTTTCGGATAATAAAAGGAAAAAAAGCATTCTCGTATACCGCAACTTAACAACATTACACTAAAAAAAACTAAACGTTACCAAACGTCTTCTAACACGAGCAAAGATTGAGGAAGATAATACTTAAGCTCTACAATGTGGTTCTTATTCACATAGAAGTTAGTGTTAGGACGGTAGCACAGCTACCCACTGCAGGAAGCTAGAAAGTCACAGATAAAAACTAAAGTAAGTCACTGCTACAAAGTCAGGCAATCAATATATGGGTTGACTGATTTTGTGTTATGACAAACATTAGGCAGATGGTTATTAAATGGTTGTTTTGATATTGCTAAGGATCGTGTGCCAATATCACAGCTACAACAGTATGGTGTTATGCTACGTTTAGCTACTGTTACCAAATGGAAAATTGATCAAGCAGATTGTGAAAAATATTTCCTGTTAAAAGAGTTTAAGGTTCTCAAAAGATAAGTGATGGGGATGTTTTTAATAAGCAGCTGCGGATTGTAAAGAATTATCAAATGCTATTAAAAATGGTTGAATTTATAAATCCATTAGATTGTAAAAAATATTCCATATCCTTTGTTCTACCTTGTTACACATTGTCAGAATAATAATAACACAACTGTGTTTTCTTGGCCTTGATGATAAACTGTTATTTTGCCTCAGTAAATGAAAAATTGTGTTGTTTTTTTTTGGTGCTGTGTGTACATTTCCCACCTCTGTGCTAATGTAAATATACATAAATATGGCCAGACTTTAGGCTGAGTGCATGCATAGCACCTCATTAAAAAGTGAGTGCACTGCATGAGTCGGTAGCAGTAATTTTTGGAGCAGGTCTTCTGTCAGATTCAAATTTAGAATGAAAAAAGAAAAAACAGACAATTTTCCTCCCCCCAAGACCTCAAGTAAGTCGATAAAGAGCAGCAAGTAGTTTCCACTGAGAAGCTGGAAGAGCAGAGATTGCTGGCTATTCCCCCCAAAAACAATGTTTGTTATTTTATTAAAATGAGTCACACTTTCTTCATCATTTACTAAGTACCTGATTCATCATCAACCCATTTTAGCTCCACATACAGAAGCAGTAATCTGAGCTTCTTTAACCAGGGGTATTTCGTGGTATTGTGATAACAATACAAGTGGCAATAAGAATTATTTATTGTTACTTTTTTTATTTAACTGTATGATTGTGACTGCATAACAAACAAATGCTGCTTTTGAAAACCACACATATTTTCAATATGCTTCTTTTAAGTGTCCCATAAATCATATTTTTACATTTATTGATATTTTTATTGACAAACAATGGGGAAAATAGTAAAACTAACAATCCTGACCAACATGGACAGGCTTGGGGGCTTCCAAACATCATCAATTGGAATTTATTGCAACAACAATAATCAAAATTCTCATTATGATAAGAAGTCACAACAAATGGTAAACAAAATGATACGATAAATGCCCATCCTTAGTTTTTAGCCTCCAGGTTTGCAGATTTTCCTTCAGCTCAGGTATTTCCCATAAGGCACTGGTACTTTCTGTACTTTCAGAAAAGCTATGAGAAGACCAGGTGTTGTTAACATCAAACTGTTTAGTGTTTTTAACAGCTTAAAATGTTTATTTTACCTTGACAGTATAACTAACCTCTCTCTTAAAGCGTGTCTGAATCAGAGTTGCCATATCTGACTGTTTTCAACCCCAAAATTAAAAAAAAAATCCAAATCATGATCCTGCAAAGGGTTGTACAATACTACTACATAGTGACACTTGATTAGCCAATGACTAATCATTTATTATGACATTTAATAGATTCTAAACATTTCAAAATGAATCTTCTAACAAGGTAAGTGCAACAGCACAATGTTTTACTAAAGATTTTGTGCTTATTTCAAAAGAATTTCCCACTGAATGGTTCCTAGAAACTTGACAAATGTTGTGAAAAGCAGTCCAAATTCAAACAATTCCCAGCCCAATTGGGTAGAAACCCACCCAATCTGGCAACATTGGTCTGAATGAGATGGGGTTTTTTTAAGGTTTTGTTGGCTCTAGTGGCCTTTATTTGAAAGTAGTTTGACAGGAAATGGGGTAATGAGACAGGAGAAAGACATGTGGCAAATATCAACAGGCTGGGAATCAAACCTGCAACCACCGGCACGAGGACTAAGGCCTCAATACGTGGGTCATGCTTTGCCCCTGCGCCACCACAGCAACCCCATGAATGAGATGGTTTTATACCCAAACACAGGCCTGGGATGAAGTTGTACCAAGTTGTCCCGGTGTGACCAATGGGAAAATTAAACTGTGTAGATCGACTGAAGGAGGTTAGTAGTGAGACGGATTTAGGTTAAATATTGCAGAATGACATAAATTTACCCCAAAAATGTAAAAAAAAATTAACACAGAAACACAAACATAGAAGACTAAATGATACAGATAATGGGCGGATGTGCCAAAACTTTCTCCAAGAAGAAACAAAGATAAAACTGAAGTTATTATCTTTGGACCTAAAGAGGAATGATGTAGAGTCAACACACAGCTTCAGTTATTACAACTAAAAACCAGCGATCAGGACTGAAACCTGATGGACTCTGACCTGAACCTTCAGAGCCAAATAAAGACGATTACAAAGTCGGCCTTCTATCACCCGAAGAACATTATGTCTCAGCAATATCTAGAGAAACTCATCCATGCATTTAACTTTAGTCGCACGGATTACTGCAACAGTGTCTAAAAAATAAATAAATAAAAAATCAGACCAGAACGCTGCTGCTGGAGTTCTGATTAAAACCAGTTAGAGCACGTCACCCCAGTTCTAAAGTCCCTACACTGGCTCCCTGTAAATCAGAGAACAAACTTTAAAATACTGCTGTTAGTTTATAAATCACTGAACGGCTTAGCACCACAGTACATTAAAGATCTGCTGTTGTCATAGCAACCTTCCAGACCGCTCAGGTCTTCTGGTTCTGGTTCTGCTCTGCATCCCCAGAACCAGAACCAAACACAGAGAAGCAGCATTCAGCTTCTATGCACCACAAACCTGGAACAAACTTCCAGAAAACTACAAAACAGCTGAAACACTGAGTGCCTTTACACCTAGACTAAAAACCCACCAGCTTGGAGTCGCTTTTGAAACATAATCAATTACTAATTTAACGATGGCACTTGACTAAATGTAATGTTTCGATTGTTGATTCTATGTTGCATGATTTTGTGTTTCTTCTATTTTTATTAAGTAAAGGACTTTGAAATGCCTTGTTGCTGAAATGTGCTATAGAAATAACATTTGATTGACTAAATAACCCAGTTAGTCAGCTAATCAGCAAAAAAAGTTGACTTTAGTAGTAGTTCGTATGCAACATGAAGGTCTAAATCCTGCAGTTTCTTTGTGGGGGAAATATACGTTTCCAGATTTCTCTGTTTGATTCGCATCCAGAAGAACAAGCAAGCTACAAGCTACTAAAAAAAAAAGAAGAAGAAGCGCAAACTCCCAGCTGCAAACATAAGGAGTGCTGGTGAAAATGACTGCATCCCTCTGGGGAGTGGGCAGTGGGAGATGCGGGACTTGATGAATCAAGGACCTTTTGTTTGCAGCAAAATGATTGCTTCAGCCTAGCTGGAAAAGAACATCGCGTTGGCTGCGCTTGGCAGGTGGGAGACAGTCACTTGTAGCCATTTAGGTTTGAAGCGGCCGCAAAGAGGGACTGAGGAGAGCAAGGTCATTTAAAGAGGATGTAGAACGTAATGATGTGGCCAGTGCAGGGTGTTTAAGTGTGTCTACTCTACTTGGATTGAGCTGCAGCTCAGCACGCCACAGCAACACTTGCAGTAATGAAAGAGACACACAGGGATCTTTACGAGGACGCATGAACTAAACACAAATCCCAGACGCAAATGTGATATTTCAGATTTAGAAATACCTCGAAATGCTCTCTTTTCTGGCTTTTATTCATTTAGCAAATTTGCAGAATCTTGTTAGAAAAACAGAATTCAGGTGCACCTCTGGCCTTACTAGATGTGTGCAAAAAAAAAAAAGTAAACGTTTTGATTTTGTGGTATTTAGCATGAAATTTGTAAATCTACACACGATGCAGAACAGACCTCCATATTGCAGAAACACGAAGAACACGTCGGAATGAGCAAACCTGCTCTGCTTTTTGAGCACAAGCTTCAGGTTTCTATGAAAAATGTGGAGGAAAACACTGAAAAAGACGTTTCCAGTTGGTTGATTTCTGCCAAATATCATGTGATTTGTTCGCAATTTACTACCGACCATTTCACAGCAATGGACAAGCAGAAGGACGGATGAGACTTTTTCCTTTTGTTTATGTTTAAGGCTAATATTATTATCCTTAACATTAAAATAACAACCTTATATTATATGATGGATAACAGAGATAAATATTTACAAATGCTTGAGTTAGGATTATGGTGTTTAAAGGTAATTTAAAAAGCTTCAATTTAGAACAAAGTAAATATATTTTCATGTAAATATACACTATTTAGAGAGAAAATCATTGCCAGTGAATGAATGTATTTTAATCTCTGGGGAGATCCTTTAGAAAAAATTTCACAATATTTTTTCCTTTACTCATACTGAGGTATTGGAAATTTAGCTTTGCTAAAACAGAACTAAAATATTTAGTTAAATCAATTGTGCTACATCTTTTCTAAGAATATCTATCTGATCTTTGAAATTTTTAAATGTCATTTTGTATAAAAAAGAAATTATTTCAATATCACATCCGCAATATATGAATTCCTACATGCAATGCACCACTGCATAATCCACAACTGAGCATCTACAAAGGAGCACAGCAGTCGGAGCCAAAGAAAGACCTTACATTTAACAAGAATTAAATAATTTGGTTTCTTTATTTTACAGCAACCCTTTGACCTCCAGACGCAGCAGTGCTAAGACTTTCCCTCGCCCAATAAAGCTACCAAGAATGACACAGACCAGCATGAAAATATGGAAATATTCATCATCTTATTCTAAAACAGAAAATCTGATTCACCACCATCATTTCAGGGAAAAAGAAAAAGAAAAAGCTTAAGCAAGGGATTAAATTTCAAGACCTTTCTGCGTTTTTGATGCTTGAAATTACTTCCTGTAAATATTCCCAACTTTAATTTATATTTTGTAGTAGCTCAACATGAACCACAGTACAAACTTTAAATACTATGGCGATTATACAACTGTATGATGTGTTTTACTACAAACATGTAAGTCCATTTGATGGTTTGAGGTAGTTTTACAGAAATTAGCTGCTTTTTGGTAAAATAAAGAGTGGCACATTAAGAGAAGCTTTTTAAAAACGAGTCTAAATGGAGTGTAAACAGAACCCACTTCCAAATGTAAAATCAAAAACTGTTTTCCTACCTGAGTGAGTCGGCTGCGGAGCTCCTCTGCTGTCGCTGTCCATTTCCAGCTGCCACAGATTACAGCGCGAGCTCAGCTCCTCGTGAGAGCGCGTCCGCTCCCGCGAGCCAGTCAAGAAAAAGATAAACTGCGCGGGTAATGGGCGCGCGCTGCGCCACCACCGCCTGCGCGAGAGAGATACCGAATCACAGCGCGCGGGGATGACAGAGGACAACAGAGGAGGACGAAATGAAATCAGCCGGTGAGGAAAAAAAAAATAAAACACAGAGCGGGAGGCATAGAGAAGCAGCAACTCACACACACGGCGTTTGAAATGTTACGACCAAGAAGAAAAACTTGGAAAAACATGCTTTTTTTCCTTTACGTTTTCAAAACAGGATTAAGAGACTGACAGTTTTATGCCCTAGACCTAAACATAAACACCTCCTAAAATTTAATTTTAGGTAAAAAAAAAAAAAAAAAAGGAAGCACAGAGATTTATATACAATATTAGGACGCTCAGGAAAACAAAAAGGTCAAAACTAGTGCCACTGATTCAAGTTTAAAAATAAAAGTTACACCTGAACGTTTTCTCAAGCTGCGTTTCCATTGAGCAATTTGACATTTTGAAAATAAATTCACTTAAGGGAAACAGGTATTTCAGTTTTCCAATTAAAAGACTTGGCCTGAGGATGAGGGGGCAGGGGGGTTGGCAGTGTTGAAATTGGTTTTGATGGAAACACTTTTTTTCCCCACATCAGAGTCACGTGATCAACTGGATGTTGCCACTGGCAAACCATGAAGAAGACAAAAACAGGAAGTAGTTGGAATGTCATACCATGCATGAACAAACTTATTCATGTGTGCTTTTATTTACGTCTCTTGTCTAATGAAAACACCAAAATTGTGTTTTTTTGACATTAGCGGAATATTTACAAAGTTTTGTATACATTAGTCTCGGGAACGTAGCTTCATTCAAAGAGTGCCAATGGAAAAGTGAGCACCTGTATTGTAAATTAGATCTTTTGATCTCGATGGGACAAACCTGGTTAAATTAAAGATTATTATGACTTTATTCTTGTAATTTTATTTTATTTTTCTAATAATATTACATTATAAGTACCACGTATGGAGGTGGGAGAGATTGTATATTTTTTTGGGTGAAAAGACCTAAATTGGGCAGTTCTGACTGTGGTGAAAAAGCCGGATATTGGTTACATTTGGGCAAAACAAAGTAGATTTGAGTCGCATTTGCCTGCCCCCAACTCCTTTGCCTTAATTATTTATTCAAACAAGCCTAAACAAATGGCCTCATAGTAGATTTGATGAAAGATTAAGTGGAATTTAAAGCTTAACAACAATGCTAATGTTAGCCTATAAACAGTTCTAGTAAAAACCTGCTCCAGCTTAATGGTCGAAAATAAACAACCTGAGAAGTCACAGGACAATGGTGTCTCACTGTGACACGTCAAATCCCTCCCCACCTCTAGGTCATATTTATGTCGTGTAAGGTCCAATCCCGGCCCTGTCATAGCTGCTCATTAACATCGTTGGGCTGCATTCAAAAGCAGATGCCTGCAGAAGACTCGGAGAGTTCAGTGACACCAGGACATGCCTGCGTCCACGGTGGCCAGCTCGCTATGCGTGCGTGTTTAATTCAGCTGTCAGCCAGATTGTGATGCATGAACGGTGGAACATACTTGGAGTTTGAGCTATGTCCTTCATAGCTCAAACTCAAATGTCCTTCGCATTGAAGTCCTTTGACGCCCTGCTTGACCTCACCATAAGGCATCGGCCCTAAAAATAAAGGAGCTCATATGTTTGCACTCGTCTTTTCGCTTCTGGGTGCGGAGACTAAAGAAAACCCAACAGATGCATGCACTGGGCACCTCCAGTGAAGAAGAATCAGCCTCCTGCTGCTAAGGTTAGAATAAAATGTGTGCAGGCCAGTCATCATGCTCCCTCCATCAGACTTAATAACAGCCCTCGGCTCCATCATCATCTTGAGTGCTTTCATTAAAGAACATTTTTATTCTGCTGCGCTCAAATCATCAAGAAATTGTCCATGACGCGGAGCAGCGTGTTATAGCTCCAACCCGGTCACCATGGCAATGTGGGTGTGTGTGCACGTCTTCTTTTTTATAAACTCCTTTTTTTTGCCTTTCAACTTTAATGTTTTGATTGAGATGACACTTTCAGGATGCCCGTGGTTCATTTTAAAAAGATGGAGTGTGGAGCTGCAGCCACATAATGGCTGCACTTCACAGCCTGGAGCAGAGCAACCCCCAGTGTTGAAGAGTATTTCAGCTTGACTACACAATCCCCCGTCATTTGTAGTAGTTGTTTTTTGTTTCATAAAGTGTATGCCGTTTATTGTCTTCTGTATGCGACTGATTTAATTACACCTGTTGTCTAAAGGGCATCTAAAAATGTAGAAATATTAATCCTTTCTTCTCAACGTGACAAATGTCAGGACATAGCGTCTGAAGTGATGTTTTACCACAAATGAAACCATCAATCAAGCTTTCAAGCAGACAAATTATGTTTTTTTTATTTGATGCAATTAGGTTTGGCAGGTATTTTTCCACTTCAATATAAATAAATACAATTATATCCAAGGTGTTAATGTAGTTTATGTTGTAATTTTTCAGCAAAAGGGTGTCCAATTCAAATCTCAGCAGTAAAAAGTATTTTCTCCCTCGTATACATCTTCTGCATCTACTTATTTATATATATCACTTTGTTTCAGATTACCAAATTAATTTTTACAATAAACAAATTCAATCTTAGTAAATTCAGAAAAGCAGTTTCCAAGTTATGAAGAATAAACCTACCCCAGCCAACAATGGCCTGTCCAAAAAAGAAACCCCTCTCCACGTCACGGTTGTTAAATTAGGATTAATTTAGTTTCATTCGCCACAAGATCTGGATAATTAAGAAATCTCTTAGAATGGCACTATTGATCTTAAAATGCAGCACAAACTAAAGATAATCCAAATAAAAAACAAAAAAACAAAAACAAGAAAAAGTTACAAAATAATTTCTGAAAGGTTTTGGACATTATCCAGAGTCACAGCGTCACAGTCATATGTCTGCATTTTGTTACGTTACAGCCTTATTCCAAATTATATTAAGTTAATCTCTTTCCTCAAAAGTCTACAAAACCCCCAATTATGACAATGTGGAAAAAACGTTTGAGTTTTATTAAAAATAGGAACCAAGAATTCACATTTACGCAACAGCCTTTGCTCAGCCTTGAGATGTTTCTACATCTTAAATTGGGTCTAATGTTGTAAATTCAGTTGATTAGACTTGATTTAGAAAGGCACGAATTAAATCAAAGGCAAAGTCTGTAGACTGGATTGTCTTAAAATACAAATCTGGGGAAGGCTAGAGAAAATTTTATGCTTTGAAGATTAAAATGAGCAAAGTGGCCAGTTTGACGAGAATGGACGAAGTTTGGAACCACCGGAACTTTTCCAAGAGCTGTCGGCCGTCTAGACTGAGCGATCGGAGGGAAAAAACTTTAGTCAGGGTGGAATCGAAGAACCCAATGGTCACTCTGTTGAGAGAGGAGAACCTTCAAGAAGTATATTTTATTACTTGCTGTATAAATCATGTACTATAATCTGACATCAATTAAGGCTGAGACAGCTGTTTAGTTCAAGTAAGAAAGTTTTTGACAACTTTTGAGAAAAATCTGCAATAAACTCCCAATTATTAGCACAAAAAGTGTAGTTGTTGATTTTGTGTGAATTTCCACAATAATTCTCAAGAAACTGGAGGGACTGATTGATAGAATTTGGCAGTAATCAGATAAAAACTACATTAATTTGATTGAAAACATAATATTTAAGCACACTTAGTGTTTAATCTAGATGGCCACATAAAAAGCTATGGTGGGCCGGATTTGGCCCACGGGCCTTTAGTTTGACACGTGCTGTAGACAAAAGCCACTCCTTAATAAAAAAACACTTAAGTGTTAAGTAAAGCATAGACAGAAAAGTGGTTTTATCTTATATTTTTGTACAATTTTGGCTTAATTACTGCTCTGAATGTTGCTGAATGTTTTTTCACCAAATTGTCTTTTTCTTTTTTACGATTATTTCAATCGATTCACCATGATTAGTACTACTAATTCATTTCAGCCCTAAACAGAACAGTTGTATTTTATTGTGGAACACAGTAAATGATTAAAATGTGTGTAAGGTTGGTTCAGTCTGTTTTCTAAGCACTCTGCTGACTTTCCATAAACATTTTTAGATTTAGACGAGATCATCCCTCTTAGTCAGGCTCAGTCTGACAAGCTGACAATGAAAGGGGATGATTGACTCTCAGAAAGGCAAGTGATGAAAATTAGATCATGATGTGTCCTGGGTAAAAGTGTACATCCTGGTACAGTCTGTCCCTTGGGAGTCAATGCCACCGAAGTCCACTTGAGTCCGTTTCAGGAAAGGAATGGCACTCGACACAATGGCTGAGATTCACTGAGGACAAAGTGCTGTAGCACTGTTAGTCTCTCAATCTATCCAAAAATCAGACTCATAATCTATCAAAAACTCAGTGATTTTTATCACACATGCAAATATGATGTGTATTAATATTCACATGAAAACAGATTTATTTAGGATCAGTCAGTGACAGGAAAATCTATGGACGCTAGTAAATCTTGAAATGTATTCTTAACCACATTAAGCTCTTCTTTGTTATTGAGTCTTTGCAGTTACTTCACTTAATCATTAGAGGCGCCATGACGGACGTCGGAAGTGAGGGACTGAACAGAGCGACTGAAATTGTTTTCAAAAGTTGTTTTTGCCAGTTTATGTGTGGCTTTAACTTGTACGAGTCAAGCTAATTTAACACACCTGGTTGGTGCTTATAGACGGCGGTAGCTAGCTCAGAAACCGACCGAAACCTCCTTCCTCCTGACGTGTTGTTCAAATTGCCGACTTTTCCTGAATTCACAGCACTTGATTTATATCACTGTCATAAACAGTGGTTTGCCCTTACACCAGATCAGCCCTAAAAACGTACAAAAGACGGGAGACTAACCAGTTTTTTATATATATATACATGCTAGGCTACATGACGGTAGCCATAGAAACACAAATGTTTCCATGGCTACTATTAGACGAATTCTCCATAATGCGATATTTTTCGAAGGACCCGTCCTACTTAGACCGGTCCTTCGAAGGATGCAGACCCTGAATTCGGACACAGCCTATATCTTTCTAATAATACTTGCTTATAAAGTATATAAACGCTAATCTTCTTACCTTGTAAAAAGTGTGACGGGCTCCTGTCACTGTTCTGAATGAATCCCTGTTTAATTGTTGTTTTCTTCTTGCAGTTGATTGGCTGGGGAGAGTTTAAAAGGATGAAGCCCCACATGTGCCAGGAAGTTTGGAGAGCTCCTGGTTGGTGGCGTGTCTCCGAGCCTCGCTCCCGCTCCATTTATGTTATTTTTTCTTTGCTAACCTCCCTCTTGTGTTGTTAGGTCTGGGGATCGTCGGCCAAGCCGAGGTTTTCCGGTTTTTGGTTGTAGGGTGAGGGGAGCGGCCCGAATCCGACGGTCAACTCCTGGCTGGTTCGTGAATGCTCCTACACTTTTGTTTATTTTGCCACGATTCCCCAGTACCTCTATGTCCAGCCTCGGATTGAATAAACCCTTTTGTTTTATGTAATTTGGTCTGGACTCCTTATCTTGTGTGTCCTGTGCGGACCATAACAGCTGCAAATCTGCGATTACAACGAGCGCTGACGGTCAATATTATTGACAGCTGCCAGTCGTTATGATTGACAGCTGCTATCCATCGCCGCCGTAGCTTTCCTTATTAAAAAGTTATAAATTAAAATGACAAGTTTGGTTTGCATCCTTGTCTGCCTATAGAACCGACCGCGCAGCACCCTATGTCTATTTTTAAAGTGAAATCAACTAAATAGAAGCGATATTAAGTTACAGATGTCTGTTTTAGCCTGGCTTTAAACGAACGCATTGATTATTTTTGACGTCCATCATGGCGGAGTGGGCGGAGTTCTGGAGAACGTGACGTCACGTCCCGATGTCAATAGGTGCAAAATTGCCAAAATTTAAGTCTCGTGGCAAGGGATGAACTAGCTGTTCATCCTAGCTGGAGAAGAATACCTCATCCGATCCAACGTTGGATCGGATGATCCAACGTTGGATCATCCGACATTGGATCCAACATCTTCCTGGTTGTTTTGCCAGGAAGATCACTCCTAGACTTTTAACTGTTTGGTTCTGGCTCAGATCATTGTGTACCTTGGTGGTTCCTCACTTTGCACATAGAACCAAGTTGGCTATGGTGAGAAACATGCCTAAAGAAAGTTAATAAGCAACACTAAACACACAAAATTTTAATCTTACAACTTCACAGAAAAAACAGATCAACGTACTAACAAAAATATTTAACTACACTAAATCTGCCAGGGTTTCCAGTGAAGGAGCCATCGCAAAAAAACTGATCGACCAATCAATGGAAGACTCGTTGGAGAACCAATGATGAATTGGGACTCTTATGTTCTCCAAAACAATGACTTTAAACTAAGAAAAAGGCCAAACATGTCAATAATCTTTTCTTAGTGAGTCCATTGAACAACAACAAAAAAAGTTTACACTTAGTGTTTAACATCAGTGCCAATATAGAAATAATTTTGAGATATTTGTGATTATAAATTGAGAATATAAATCTATACCTGTGTACAGTCATCTACAAAATAGGTCATAATATAAATCTAAGAAATTCTAAAAAGTAATTTATTGAGTTAATTTTTTTTTTATGAGATTGGTATTTTAAAAAAATTGCTTCACTTTCAACAACAGTTTTTTTTTATTTTAAATAGCATTCAGTTTCCTTCTTCTCTTCTCTAAGCCCCAAGCTGGTGGCAGATGTTTCATTTTAGATAAGAGACAATTATTGTACCACATCTCACGTCTGATCGCTATCAGCAGAAATCTCAGACTCCCCTGCGAAACACAACCCAGATAGGGCGTTCCCCATGTCCTTGGTATTTAACGACATTCCTTTCTGTCCAGGAAGATGGTAAAAATACGTCAAATTCTATGTTTTCTGTAAAATATTAACATTAATTTACAGTCCCAGTAGCTAATAAGATAATTCTAGTAACCATGACCTCATTTCCTGTCTTGAAGGAAGACTACAAACCCAGAAAGGGCAGAGAAACACGTTTATTTTTCAGGCCACATTTTCATTATTCTGCTAAGCTGCTCCCCTAAACACAGTCAATTTCAGTCAGGCTCTCAGCCCATTATAATTCACAGAGGCCAAGCATGAAATGAGTTTCTTTTTTGACAGAACACATCTTGACTGACAGCCCAACAAATGAGAAATCATTTACTGTGAGCAGAGCAGTCGCTTTTCTTTGGGCAGAAACGGCGCCATATCGGTGAAACAGTGTGTGTGTGTGTGTGTGTGTGTGTGTGTGTGTGTGTGTGTGTTGAGCCAGCGATGATAAATTTAAAGTATTGTTAGTGGAATACAAACCACAAAAGCAAGTTAGAAAAATATAGACTGGAAGTATATAATTTAATGTAGATTAAAAAGATGTTTTTTTCTTTAAGCAGCCTGCTTAAGCTATGTTCTCTATTTCTCAATTTTTCATTTTATTTAGGTGAACCTGTGGGATAAATTTAAACCATTCAACATTTTTGCTGATCAATTCAGGTCATTTTAGCCTACCTGTGAAAATTAAATACCTGGATGCCTATAAAATATGTGAAATAATGCATTTACGTTCATATTTATGTTTCTAAATAAGGCCTGCAAATTTATTTTGAGGCATATTGTTCAAACTTGCCAACCTGGAAACTACAAATAAAGCTAAAAAAAATGTAGCTGTATAACTTGAAGTGAAAAAACTGTTTCTTTAAAGCTAATCAGGTTGTTTATTATTTTTCCCCCCAATGGAAATTGTTAAATATTTCCTTTTTAATGCTTCATTTATTCAGAAATGTTGGTAGGGGGAGGATTAGTTCCCAGGGGGCATCCATCCGTAAGGTTTTGTTAGGAGTGACCAGATGGAGTCACTAGTCAATAGTAATCTTTAAGCAGTACAAAAACCAAAATATAATCAGAATTTCAACGTTTTTTTTTTTTGTTTTTTTACCCCCCAGTATTTCAGCCAAAAATCTGCTAATTTGCAATGTTGGAAGCAACTTTTTAGCCCACGATTTCCTAATTTTGGACCAAAATATGTCATCAAACATTCAAAAAGAGGCAAAAAAGCAAAACAGTATTTACATACATGTAAATAAGTGTATGTACAAATGTCCATGTTTTCACATCATTTAGGAAAATACCTATAATATTGAATGTGGTCTCGTTGTGGTTCTTTTATACAATAAATATTTAATTTGCTTTGTTTATATAAACCAACAACCTGGAAAGACCCTCTTCTTTCAGACGTCTCAGAGTTTTCTGGTTTTAGGATTTAAGTATTGTGCTACCATCTAGTGTTGGGAAATAGTTACTCATTAATTTTTTCCCCACAATATTCAAACAATTCTATTGTTTTTTTTTTTTTAAATCAATTCTAATTCTAGCTAACCAAAATTTCTCTAAGAATTTAAGTATTTCATAGGATCATAAATTGTCTGTTTCAGTGCTTACAGGGTAGGATTTTATTAACGATATCTGCAACTAGAGAAAGCCACAAAAGGTCATTGCTTGACAAGATGGGTTTTCTGTCACAACGCTGTGATGGAAAATTGAGTGGAAGGAAAAATGCAGAAAACATCAAAAGCATCTTTGACTGTTGGCCTCTTTTTAGATGCAGGTAATTTTCATACTTTATTTGTAAATCAAAGTTCCAGTGTCTGGAGAAAGAGTGTAGAAGACAAAAAACAAACTTCTTCGCAGTTTTCACAATTGGTGATGATTTGGGAAGCCATCTTGAATGCTGGTTTTGCCTTTGATTTAAGTTTTTATCTCAAACACACAAAATCTTATCAAGTAGTTTTGGTGTAGTTTCTAGTGCAAATATCTTAACAAAACTAACGTATTGGTAACTTTTAGCAAGATATGGAGGTTTGTTTTGAGTAATTAATTTCTTAATATTGATGGAAAAGTTCAGATTATTTAACTTAAAACATTTTTCCCCATGTTATAAGTTAATTTATCTGCCAGTAGAACTAGAGATTTTTCATCAATATTAAGGAATTATTTACTTAAGACAAGCCTCTAAATCTTGCTAAAAAGTTACTTTTATGTTAGTTTTATTTTAAGCATAAAATATTTGCACTAGGAACTACAGAAAAATACTTGGTAATATTTTGTGTTTTTGCAGTGCATGAATCAAATAACATTTTACTGGTCTTAGATTATACTCAAATGTTTTTAGAAGGGGAATTTTGTCATTAATTTTGAACATATAGGAGTTTAACCGAATTGTAATATTGAAATATCTAAAAAATATTTTCATATTTTTAAGCAAATGTTTTCATTTTCATCCAAAAAACTAAAACTAAATGTAATTAAATCCCAAAATATAAACAAAACAAAACAGAAGAAGTCTTGAATGTTATTTATTTTTTTGATTTACAAGTTATTTCATATCTCTTTTTAAAAAATGACTAACATCTCGGTGTTAGTTATCAGGACACAACAAATGAAAGCAACTATATATTTTTCCAACATTTCAGAAGCTTTTTTATGAGTGAACCACCAAATCATCACACCTCAAAAAAAACAAAAAAACAAGTTTGTGAGCATTTCTAAAACTATCCGTTTCATCCGAGTCCTTCTCAGAAATAACATTTACATTTCTAGTGGGGTGTGGAAATCCGAACGGTCCGATCCTTACTGATATGGGTATGGGAGATGCATGTGTTGCATGCCTGTCAGATTATCTGCACTGCTGGTTGTAGATGAACCTCACTGTGTTTTTCAGCAATATTTGTGCAAAAGTCAGCAAGTTCCCCTCACAAAACTGATTAATTTCAGGCATTTTCCCTTAAAGACATTGGAGGCAACGACGTTCTTTACAGGTTACGATCTTAGTAATCTTTGTAGTATGTGTGGATGCACACAAAGGTCTCACTATACACATTAGTAACTACGGAGTTAAATCCCAGGTGCAAACAAACAGGTATGCAATCATGTGAATTTCATTGTAATAAGACAAAAAGCTTCATCGCTCTGCTGCTTGCAAGTTTAGCATTAACAATATTGCGTACTGGTTGACTAAATAAAGATCAGCAATTAAGGAAATGACAGACATCGACCACATGTGTGTGCATATATTTATACACATGCACACACACGCACATACACACACACACACACGCACTCTCTGACTCAAGCATTCAGAACAAACACACATGCTCACCCAGAACAGCAGCAACCTGAAAATAGCGCTCTGAGAAGCCAAACAGACGGAAGATGAATGGGATTTTAGACAAACAGTGGAAAGGCGGTAAAGAAGTACTGGAGGATGCTGGGAGTTCCCTCTAGCTTATGATTCTCGTTAAAGTTCTTTTAATCAGAGGATCCAGATAATCACATCTGTAATATCAGATTAAGTACAGGAGAAGCGAGAGGCTCTGCCCTCCTCTGCCTGCCTGCCTGCCTGCCTGCCTGCCTGCCTGCCTGCGGTTTAGCTACATGTTGTCCTTAAAATGAAGTTCACGGCTCGTTCTCCAAATTCGTCGTTTTGCACTCGCTAATGGCCGCCGCCGCAGCAGCCGCCCCCGCCGCTGCGGCCTGCGGGGGTCGCCTCTTGTAGATCCACCCCGGTTCTTGTCCGCCCGCCTTGTCCTGCTCCGCCCTGAGGCTCACTCTTTGGAAGTTTCTTTGCTATAGAGAGACAGACATTTGAAAAGAAATGAAATTTTCAGCAACAAAGTGTTGTTTTTGAGCATTATTTCCTTCAAAATCGCACACGTTTTGTCTCTGCAATAAGTATTTACGTCCTCAAGCTTTTGTCACATTAACCCAAACTTGAACATATTTATTTTAGTCTCAGCCTTAAGCAGGTTTTCCTCACAGCATGATGCTGCCACCACCAGTTGTGACCAAGAGGATCACACATTCGGGTGATTTGTACCAGATTTTCTCCTCATAGCGTTTTGAACAGATTTTGAAAAATTGTAAAGTTTGAGCCAGTTTTAAAAGGTAAGGTAATTTTATTTACAGTACATTTTCAGAAACAAGGCCGTTCAAAGTATTTTACATGAATTAGAAACAAAAGAAAAAGAAAACGAACTTCAGAATTTATAAACTAATAGAAAAGTAAAAGCATAAAAAGTTTAATGCTAAATGTTGATCTCAGGTCACATGTAGTTTCTCTAGATATCCAAGTTTGTTCTAATTTCTTCTCTGGATGGTTTATCAAGGTGATTTTAACAAGGTACTGGGGATTTAAACTGAGTGTTAGAACATGTGGGGATTTGTATAAACAGCTCTGGAAAAAATTAAGACACCAATTAAAATTATCGGTTTTTCTTATTTTTATAGGTTTATGTTTGAGTAAAAAGAACATTGTTCTTTTATTCTATGAACTATTGACAACATGTCTCTGAAATTACAAGCAAAAATTTACTATTTGCAAAAAATGAGAAATGACCTCAAATAACGTAAAGAAAACAAGTTCATTTAGAAACAACAACACTAATGTTTTAACTCAGGAAGAGATCAGAATCGATATTTGGTGGAAAACCAGGAGGATTTCAATGGGATTTAGTGCAGTGGGCTCTTAGGTTTCTTTTTTTTTATTTTATTTTTTTTTACAGAGCTTAAAGGTTAAGATCAAAATTATTAACTATCTATTAACACACTTCTGACTGTAAGTATTTAAACATTTTAGAGATTACGAAGTCCTGATTTGGCCGGGGAGCTGAAGGTTAGAGTTTTATTATCTTTATAAAATGAAAATAATTTTGAATCTCAATCTGCCATGAAAAACTCTGAGATGCACGTATGCATTTCTGTTTATGAGTGTTTTTCTGTGTGCAGATGCAGATGTGCTCATATTTGTTCATAGGTGTGAAATCATGTTATTTATGGGTTGCGCATTTCAAAATAGGTAATAATGAAACTGCTGTAAATAAAGGTGTGAGCTGGGGGAAAGAAAAGACAGGAAGTCGACTTCAGATAATGACAAACAGAGGAGTGGTGCAAGGAATAAAACTTAAACTCTCTCCTGTTCAAGCTAAAGTTAATATGCTAAATGCGTTTGTCATTCTGTCAGACACGAGCCCTGGTATTTACTGATGATGATGATGATGATGATGATGATAAGAAGAGTAATTTTATAATTGTTGTACCTCGGCCTGTCACGACACATTTTGCTGGACGCTAATTGTTCCAGAAGTTATTGCTATAAACAATAATATTGTTGTATTGAGACCATTTTTAAGTAACATAATGATAATGGCAGAAACACATTCTCAAAGATCAGTAAACTTTAAATTCTAGTTAACATTTTACTCTGGAACTGGATGACATTTTAAATATCCCAAGTAAATAAACAAAACAGCAAATAAAATTAATTTTGAAGTCTTTATAAACAAAATTGTTCTTAAGAAAAGGACTAGTTGAGATCAAAACACCAAACTGAAAACTTTTATCCTCCAGGTTTTTGTAGAGAAAAGAGAGATAAAAATAAATTATGTCAATGGAAATTGAGTTTGTTTTAATTTATTATGTGATTAATTGATTACAATACAACTTTAGATTTTTGATTCCTAGTGCTGTTCATACAAAGTTTCTGAGCATCTTTAAAAAGTCTTAAATTAAGACCTTAGAGTGTCTTAAATTCATTAGAAAAACAAATAAGTTGGCCTATTTAATATTCAATGTAGTTTATTTTTCTCTTCAGACAATGAGACAACTCTCTTCTATATCCTCCATTTCTAATTTAAACTACATATGACTGCAAACAAATGTTAATCACTCTGAAAGTGTAGACTTCTTAGTTACCACCCCTACTCTTTTCTTCTCATGAAATTCAATCCAATCAGTTACGATTGTGTTAACCAGCTGCTACCAAAAATATTTGTTGGTGTGAGACCCAACTCACTACTTACCGATGGCCATAAAAATTTCATTGACATTCATCGCAGTCTTGGCTGAAGTTTCCATGAAGAGCAGACTATTGTCGTCAGCGTACGTTTGCGCCTCCTGGAAAGATTATTTGTCAAGATTTATCTTTAATTGATTTGAAAACAACATCAGCGTAAAATTTTTCAGTGGTACTATTAAATCTTCCCACCTGAAACTCCACTGCTCTCTTGTCAGCGATGTCCGCCTTGTTGCCTGCCAGAGCGATCACGATGTTGGGACTGGCTTGCCTCTGAAGCTCCTTCACCCAGTTTTTTGCACGAGTAAAAGTGTCCTAGTAAACCAGTTGACTGGATTAGCACGATTCTGAAGTTTCAAGATGTTTTTAAGTGAAGGGAAACATTTTCATCACTCAGGGAGACACAGGAAGCCACAACACACATCCAAGCAAATCAGACAAAAATGGTGTCAAACGTTTGTGCTACCTTGTACGTATGAGACAAAATTGGTGTTAATCTACTTGACTACGTTTGTGCAGCAAATATTTTATTTGTGTTGCTTTGGGTATGAAGATATTAATGAAACTTTAAAGGTAATTTTATGAAATCAAAATTACCTTTAAACTTCAGCACAAACAAAATATTTACTGCACAAACATAGTCGAGTTGACTGACACTAATTTTATCTGGTTTGATGAAGGTGAAGGGCTCATTGGCCTTTCATGACCTCTGGAAACATTTTTTAATATCTTTAAAATGACAGCGTCAAACAAAAAGTTTAGCTGCACAAACGTAGCACAAACTTTTGACCCAATTTTGTCTGATTTGAAAAAGGTGGGAGGCCCAACTTCACTTCGGTCATCCTACAAGGATTCATGTTTCAGAATATCTTGCATAATCAAAGCAAAACTTTCAGTCTTCTAGCTTAACATAATCTTTTAATCAGATTGCAATTCATTCAACGACTAAAAAAAGCCATCTTTGTTCATTTCAACTCTTTGATCCTGCAGCTGATACCCACTGTGTTGGTTATGTCGTAAACCACGATGGCTGCCTGAGCGCCTCTGTAGTACATTGGGGCGAGGCTGTGGTACCGCTCCTGACCCGCTGTGTCCCAAATCTCAAACTTCACAGTGGTGTCGTCCAGACAGACCGTCTGAGTGAGGAACGCAGCTGAAGGGCAAACAGCATCAATATGTTCTGATTAATACTTGAGGTTCAGATGGAAGATCGGACAATTAGACAATCGGATCAGGTTGCATTGTGTCTACTAAAGGTGGGCAAATGTTTTGAGAATGAGTTGGTCGGGATTACAGGGATTGAAAATTGACACCATTGTGATGGTGTCAAGAAAGGCAGCAAAGAAAATTTCATGAAAAACATCAAGAACAGGCTGACATTCTGCAGGAAGGACCAGGATTTTTTTGGTCTGAATGGTAGTTTGATCATGTCCTCAGCTGCATCCAAGCGATTAATCAATTATAGAAATAGTTGTCAACTAATTTAGTTAGCTGAGAAGTGGAATTTACAGACACACAAAAAAATGGTAATTTGCTAAAAAAACAAACCAACAAGAAACTTTGTATGTCCATTCAAGGAATGCCATGTTATTGCACTTTAAGGAACAAAATAATTTATTTATTCATTATTTTTATTATTTATTTTCTTATTTAAAAATGAATGTAATTATTTGTTCATTTGTATCTTTTCATGTATTTTTAATTTGGAAATAAAATGCAAACGAAATGTTAAGTGAAATGTGTAAATTTTTTGATCTGATTAACAGAGTAATCATCAGAATAATCAGTAGATTACTAAAATAACTGTTAGTTGCTGCTCTGGCTGAATCCCATGTGGTTAACTCTCATCATTAACCAACTTCGGCTAAAACATTGGCAAAAATAAAGAAAGCAAATAAAAAATTACTCAGAGAACAACTGCATGACAATCCAGGAGCGATTTGGTCAAGACCGTGATAACTTTATGGCTCAGCAACTAAAATGAAGGCCAAAGAAACGCTTCAGATGTTATTATATTATTCATATTTGGATATATATAACTCAATTGAAGCCATTGAAACTTATAAAATGGGTATCACTTAACCACAGAACATCAATGAAACAATTAACAATAAGGAAATAAGGTTGGTGAAAAACATTTCTGACATTCTCAAACGTTTTGGCCAAGTCTGTAAATGTAATTCCTTATTTAGCTAAAAATAAATCATTGATATGTCTTCATTCCCCAAAGTGTAGTTTATTTAATTTCAAATCAATAAGCACTATTATAATACATCACTGTTATATCTAGGTATCCATCCATCCATTTTCTTTACACCCTTGTCCCTTAGTGGGGTTGGGAGGGTTGCTGGTGCCCATCTCCAGCTAACGTTTTGGGCGAGAGGCAGGGTCACCCTGGACAGATCGCCAGTCTGTCGTAGGGCAACACAGACACAGACAGGACAAACAACCATGCACACACACACTCACACCTAGGGGCAATTTGGAGAGACCAATTAACCTGACAGTTCATGTTTTTGGACTGTGGGAGGAAACCGGAGTACCCGGAGAAAACCCACGAATGCACAGGGAGAACATGCAAACTCTATGCAGAAAGACCGGGGCCGGGAATCGAACCCAGAACCTTCTTGCTGCAAGGCAACAGCACTACCAACTGCACCACTGTGCAGGTATATAAAATCAAACTGAAGATTTGTTTCTCTCCTTTAAAGACCCTCAAACTGCATCTCTCTCCATTTCTTTATCAGTTTCTTTTTACCTCCGATTGTGCTCTCCTGGAATTCGTGGAACTGGCCTTTAACGAAGCGCAGCACTAAGCTGGACTTGCCCACGGCCGACTCCCCCAGCAGCACCAGTTTAAACTGGCAGATTTTGTTTGCCGCAGCAGCACCATTAGGCCGATTTGCTCCACCGCCGCGCCCAGCCATTGGTAGTCAGAGGAACTGCAGGTCAGCAATATGTAACGTCAGGTGCGGAGTCCGAGGATCAGCGATGGCAGCAATCGCACTACTGGAGAGGACACCAGATGGATCGCACCACAGCGAAGAGTTCAGGTCCTTGACAGGAAAAATAAAAAGATAAAATTCAGTGGTGGACAGGGTTTCCCCCAGAAAACTTTCTAAACCCGGTGCTGATGTCATTCATCCAGTTGGCCGCCATGTTTTTGAGTTAAAAAATGTTTAAAGTTGACAGGAAATTTGAAAATATCACATGATATGCATTATTGGAAGATTAATAACTAAATACCAACTATAAAGTCTTAAAAAAAGGCAATGGTTAAAAGAGAAATAAACAAACAAATAAATAAATAAAGCTAAGCCTGGTGGGGACACAAGTAAAGTCTGGTGGCCCGCCAGGCTTTTAATACACTGAGGGAAACCCTGGATGGAAATAGGAAAATTTTAGATTTATAGTCCCATATTTAAGGCACTGAAACCTAAAAGATCGATATTAATTGATATTACTTTGATTGTGTGGAGCACAGAGAAGCACAATGCTCCCCAACCTGCTGCTGCTCATTACTGATCAGCTGGCTGAAAAAAGCCTGACACATTTTACATTTGGTTTCAAGAAAGACCAATTAGGAAGATTGGAAATATTTCTGGTATGTTCCAGTTAAAACTTAGCTAACTTAAAACATATATTTAAATTTTGTAATAAAATCAAAACTAAGGAATAGAGATAAATCAATGCTAAATAAATATACATTTACATTTCAAAATAGTCAAAACAAAATGTGTCAA